>NW_022204672.1:0-27273 GCF_008831285.2 Nymphaea colorata | reverse complement strand
GCAAAATTAATTATATGGTGCTTTTTATATTGTAAACCTGGAACCGAATTTGACTTAAAAGTACCTTTCTGCACAACTAAATTGGTCATGTCTTTTTTCAGTTGGCATGCTTCTTTGTTCAAAAAGGCAAGTTGGGGTCCGCAGACCCTTCTATTTCTCAGTTGACTATATCAGGTATGATCATAGCTTTTACATAATAGTCAAACTTATGCTAAAAGTATGAATATCAGGTATGATCATAGCCTATAACAAGTTTTCTTCAATTGAACACTTTCTAGAAGCAGAGAAAAACGATTCTATCATAAATACCAGAATAAATCACAAACCAAAAAAAACAACCACGAGAAAGGTGACAAATATAAGCATATAAATTCAACATCCTTTTTGACATAAGCCTAAGCAAAGATTTTCCATCTCAAACCTGAATCTCAACAATAACCAGACCAAGATCTTAAAAACTATAGTCTTTTCCCTAATTCTCCAAAAAAACCACATGAAACAGGGTACCACCCTGAAGAGCCAATATCCTCTGACAAACCAAGTTTCTCTTTCAATCAAGTGGGGAAGAATGCTGGATTCAAAAATTGAAGTAATAATAGAAGAGAAAAAAAAAAACTTACGAAGGACTATATATTTGTCATGAGCAATCTTTAATGTTCATATCCTTACTCCTCCTCTGCAAGCCAATACTTTCTGCTACAAAAAATATAGCAAAATGTAAATCCAACAGTGTGAAATGATAAGTCTAGAACGAGATAGCAATAAATTTCTGGCAACAGAACATCTTTCAATAATAATTCATATTCAACTTTCTATGTAGAGCTTGTCGCTCAAACTAATTTATGTGACATATTGACATCTTCTTTCTTTTTCCCCTCTCAGTAGGAGCAACCTAGGTTTTCTTTTCTCTAGCTTTCAAGAATAGATCACATCCAGACATAACACATGCAACTTGGAAGTCTCTTCTATGGACTACTAGCTAACTATTACTTTGCGATGGATCAAATTATAATATTGCACACACACACACATACATATATAGTATTTGTCACAAATATTGTTATTGGGAAAATCTCAATAATTTTTTAAAAATAAGAATAATAATAAAAATCATTAAAAACCTTAAAAATTAGAATATTAAAAATATTAAAATCCCCGAAAAAAATGCAATAAAATCACAAGATTTTCATTTTTGGTGAGATTTTCAAAATCTTGTGATCTTCTTATTTTTTCGTTTTATTGATTTTCTTTTCAATATCATGAGATTTTCGAGAGCAATATCTGTTATACTGATATATACACACCCAATCTATGCAGATTAAAAAGATAAATTTGTTCAAGTAGAACTAAAAGCAGTTGCAACAATTTAGTGAGACCTAAATATCAGGAAGTAAGTACAAAATTGAGAAGGAAATATGCAATGCAAATGAAACCTACTGTTTGATAAACATATGATATGACATCAAGACCTATGGTAAATATGCCTTATAAAAAAGGTGGTTTAGAACAAGATCTGACAGACAGTCATCCTTTCCAAGGAGAAAAAGAGAGCCTTTTTTAGTTCAAAATGACAGTGAACAAGCTATGCATGAAGACAAAGATTTTTAGCATCCATATAAGTACAATACAAGGTTAAGAATGTTATCAGTTATTAGCTATTACTCTGTAATGCATGAATGCAAGTACACCTATTAAATACGTTATTACTCCGTGATCCATGAATATACACATACAGTTACTCTGTGATGAACGAACATTACAGACAGACCTAATTAAGATGTTTAATACCCTGTGATGCATATGCACACACACACCATGTCTACCAGGGGCGGGAGGGAGCAAGAGAGAGCATTTTCGACATAGATATTCTTCACATCTCAATCATCTCTTGTAGTTCCACCCATAAAGTCACCAATCACAATATTCTTGGAGTATCTTCTGTTTTTTTTTCTCTTTAAGGGATGTTTTGGTTGGAAGAAAAATTTGTCACGGGAAGACAATTTCAGAAAAAAAAAAATCAGGATGATGAGGGCATGACAAAAACTTTTTCAAGCATAAAACCTCAAGGAAATTGAAAAAAGGTGCCATCAAACCGTCTTGGACAATGTCGTACCTGCTGAGTAATGTATGTATAACTCTGACCTACCATGCAAACAAACACACCTATTGAAGTAGAGGATACAGTTCCAAAATTGTATGATACAAGTAGGGGCGAACAAAATCTAGGATCATCATTAACCTATGTAAAGAAGTAAATGGTGTTTCTTTTCACAAACTATCCTTGAAATTAAAATCTAAACCCCACTCACCGCCGGAGACAATACCAAGATAAAGGTTTCAACACTCTTAGAGTCAGGGAATTAAGATTCTAAGTTGACAACATAGTATGGAATGGCATACACAGACATAGCTTGCATTCCGTCAGCAACTTAGCATACATCACGTGCATACTCTTTTTTCTCATCTCAACGTGACAATAAAGTGCATGAACTCACAAAACACAAAAATTAGCTTCTTATTTATGTACTTGGAATAACAGTTGCATCAAAATGGCTGTAAATCGTTCCAAGTCCTACACTATATGTTGGCTGCTTCCAGCGCGTGTACTTGCCAAGTGGTTTCCAAAATAACAAAATAAAGTCACCATCAATATAATTCACAGAGGCAACAGGAGTAGCCGATGACTATATAACATTTTTCTTGTTCTTAGTAATTTTATTCGTAGAATTACCCAAACTGGACAGGGAATGCCTATATTAAAGACTGAAGTACCGGTTGCAAAAATACACAGAGAAAGACGTCACTTTATATGACCACTAATTAGAAAAAGGAAAGATAGCATCGTAAATGCAATCAGCAATGCCCTAAAAGTAACTCCTTCAAGACTGTTAGTTGAGAATGCTAAAAGGATCCATTTTCAAAAATCACTTAAAGAAGAAAACAGTAGAACTGGCGCCACCAGCCAGATTCCCAGTTTTCCGTCCTCTCTTTGTGCAGACCCAAAGAGTAGGAAAAGGGCAGACAGTGGGAAACATAATCAAGAAGCAACATGGCAACAAGAAAGAGTTAGAACTTGGAAGACAAATAAAACCAATCAAGCTCAGCGAGAATGCGGTAAAGGCATCGTAACTTTTATCTTTAGCATGTAAAATCACTCTTATACTCGCCCAATAAATTCAAATGGAAGATTAACTATGCAATAACTCTTAACATCCACAAACTAAACCAGAAAATGAAAGAAGAGACAAACCCGTCACAGTGCGATGAACACGACAGAAAGACACACGGACAACCAAGAGACAGGCCGTGGAAGGGGACGATGGTCGGGGCCGTCTGCCTCAGAGAAAGCGATGGATCTGTTCGCCGGAGGCCCCCGAGGAAGCCGCAGACACTGATCCAAAGATCGGCGACCTCTGCGATTCCCGGCGAGAGAGAACGAGATAGAGGGGCGGCGGCAGGAGAGCGAGGGAGATAGAGACAATAAACCGACTGCCGCTGAAGGGGAGAATTGTCTGTCGCCGTCCGCCGAAGAGAGGGCAGAGATGAATCTGTTTGCCCGTCGGCCTGGGGGAAAGAGTAAGCTGCAGACAGCGAACAGCGAGCCCAGGAACGGCGACCTTTGAGAGTATGCGGCAGAAGAAAGATCGAGAGAAACTCGAGATAGGGGCTGCGGAAAATGGATGGAATGATTCGCTGGTAGGGTCTGCCCCAGTGCGGCCAAGAAAACTTTCAAAAAGTGGTTGAGACTCTCTCCAAGGAGGATGTTGCGGATATAGGGTTTAAAAATTAATTACAATAGTGGTTCTCGCCGGACAGCAACCCCGGCTCAAATGTAGGTCAAGATTTTACAAGTATGGCTTCCCCAATCCCAGCTTGAACCTACTACAAGAATCTAGAATGGATGTGAAGCTTAATACAAAGCGGAGCGATACATCAAGCACTCATCTCACTCATCATTCTCCAAACCATTCAAACCACCCTGTCATGCAATCCTTATGCGAATCAAACCACGCCTTTATCCCTAGGTGGTCCACAACTCGGAAATCGTGTCTTTGGCAAGGTGCCTTGGAGGGATTCCAGCCGATTGTCAATGCCAAAGGCAGGATAGAAAGCAATACTCCCTTCCCCGGATCTATAGGGTGATCCGAATTTTTACCTCCCAAGGCCACGCTTGGGGCTCCTCTTGCTCACCGAAGGTAAAAGCCACAACACGTGGTTGCCCTTCGGTATTCAGCTCCACTCCTACTCCGGTCGCCAAAGTCCTTAGAATTGCAAGAACAAGAGAGGATCAAGTTCTATCTAGGATTGAACGTAAAAGAGAGAGAGAATATCTTCACCGGATTTCCAATCGACCCCAAGAGTGAACGGACTGTCGATTGGGGGAAGCTATCGTCGATTTCGCCCGACGAGTGCGGTCCCTTCTCTCCTTGGGCTGCAATCTCCCACGGGTAGAGGTTGAGCCACACGTCCTTCTTGCTAGAATGAAGATTGGAGAAACAAATCCAGCAAGTATCAATATATAGAAGTTTAACGGAAAATCAACTTCGAGATGAGGAAAGCCTTCACCCGTAAGACCAATTCAACCCCGGTCTTTTGTATTGAGAGGGGGAGGCGATCGCCGGTGCGCCGGCAGACGTTGAGGCAATCCTCAAGTTACGCTCCTTCTCCTTCCTTCTTCTTTGGCGGATGTGGAATCCCCAACGAGGTATGTTAGACGGAATCCGGCCGGTTCTTCCTTGACGTTCTCAGCTCCTAGCTTGACTCACGCCTTCTCCAAGTAAGCTCCTTCCTCTTCACACGAGCTGGGATGAAGAGGCTTCCCAAATGTGGTGCAAATCGCCTCCTAAGATCGTGGAGGAAATCCCCCAAGGATGCACCGAGATCTTGCCTTGATTAGGAAACGTCTAGGTACAATGCACCTAGCCTCCACGAGCTAGTCTTTCCTATTTCGTTGGAGAGGAAATAGGAACAAGATCCCCGCAAGATTGACGAGATTCTGCCCTCAATAGAAGGCGCCTAGATACAATGTATCCAGCCGCAATCTCCACCCCTTTCCTATCTCGTTGGAGGAGAAATAGGAAAGAGATTTCGCACAAGGGAGGACGAGATTTCCTTTTCCACGTGGCACGTTCCTAGGACGCCACTCGACCTGCTCACTTAGGTAAGTGTCTAGGTACAATGTACCCAAATCGCACCAAATCCTCCTTTCCCTAATCAGTAGGGACGGATTAGGAAAGGGCCACCTTCCTCCTTGGTGCAAGGGACACTTGGCGCCCGTTCCAAATACCACAAGTGTCCTTCCACTTCCGTCGCCAAATGTTTGACCGCATTTGACCTTGCTAAACACGAAATAATTCAAGTAAAATCAAGATATAGCAAGGGCAGACTTGGAACTAATTACCCAAAAGTTGGTTTTGGCTGGAAGTCCCCGGAGCTGGCCGGAAAATTAACCGGAAGTCTGATCTACTCCATGAAAACCGGCAAGCAGTCCTTCAACGTCCAGAACTTGCAGTGGATGATTCACTAGTCAAATGAAGTCCAAATACCTTGATTTTTGGATATGTTGTAGAACTTTTAATTACGAATCCAACGGTATATGGATCGCCTGAAAATTCCACCGGAATCGCCGGAAACAGCCTCTGCAAGTGGCGGTTCTGCGGCGGACTGCGCCTGAGCGGCGGCGGCGGAAACAGCTAACTTCAGCGGCAGATTTGACTGGTGCGCCCTGGTCCGATCGGACTGAAATTTTAGTATGTTGTACCTGAGGATGAGAGCTTTCCAACAAGCTATAGATCGCCTCAAAACTCCCAGTAAATCTCCAAATACAGCTGTTTTAGCAGAAGTGGTTTCTGACGCGCCCTTCAGAAATCCGAGAGTCGCCCCTTCCGCGCTTCTCCTTCTTTCCCTCCGCGATGGCACTCTTTCCTTCCGCGGACTTTCTCCTTCCTCGCCCTAGCCTTCTCCTTTTGGTCCAGAACTCGTATAGAGACTAGGGACGCCTCACCTATCTCAGATTCAACATAATATTACCAGGATTTAGGCTGCTGGAAGAACTCCAGCCGGATGCTCCTGATCGTCCTCAAGTTGTCTCCAAGGTAGGTCTTCTTCTCCACGCGATGCCGCTGGTCCAGACCTAGTTAGACGAGGAATTTATCCCCCGAATGCAAGGCTTGGGCCTGCGTTGATGTTGTGGTTAAGGGAGAACCGAGATCTCATCCACCACAGAATACTTAGCTCATGATGAGGATCTCGCCGGATGTCGATGTTGAAGAAGACGGGCCAAAACCACAGGCGGCACCTCCTTCAACTTCATCTAGTGCAGCCACCTCTCAACTCCTTCGTGATCAAGGAGAAGGCACGGCTGCCTATCCAAGGATCTCTTGGTTCGGAACACTGCAAATCCAAGTTGTCAATGGCAGCCGGCGGCCATTAACGGATCTTGAATCTCCACTAATCTCACGGCTTGGTGAGCATTGCAATGTAGTGCTTCCATGGAAGCCACGACCTAAGGCCCAAGGGACTCTTCACACGGAGAGAGAGAAAACTTCAATTTGATTAAACGATAATGATTAAGTGTCTCGGTTTTGGGCTTAAATACAAGTGCCCGAACCGGTTCCAAGTTGTGTCTCGAGATGAGACGAAAAGCAAATCGAGTCTAATAAAGAAAACGGTACATAAGCAAATTAACTCAAATAAAAAGTTCAAATCTGAATTGGGCCAAAGGCCCCACCTCGCCCGGGTCCGCCCGAGCTTCGTCAACTTGATTCTCCAAGTGGGTCCGAGCCCACTGCTCTTGATCCATGCCTGGATCACATATGCTCCTCTCCAAGCCGAGCCCACCATCATCTAGGCCAGACGTGCCTAGGTCATCCTCTTCCGGACTAAGTGGGTCCGGGTCTTCTTCATCCAAGCTAGGTGCGCTTGGGCCTTTCACACCCAGACCGGGCGGGTCTAGGTCTCCTAGGTTGAACCCACCTAGGTCTTCCATGTGCAGCCGGCTTGGCTCCACCTGTTTTCCGCCAAACTCAAGACAAGAAAAGTTAGCCTCCCTACCAATACGAGCGCCTTCTGCAGAGGTGCCAACATGGGGAGCACGAGTTCTAGGAAGGCTCGTATCAATCTCACCCTCCTCAGATCGAGCTTGTCCACAGCTCGTGGCATAGGGAAACGGAGACGAAGTCCCCAGGCTCGTGACGTAGGGAAACAAAGACGAATCTGTTCCAAGTCCTCCCAAGAGGTACCTCCGTCTGGACCTTCCCACTCAATCAAAATCTCATGCCGTTGCCTACCATCTCTCAAATCATATCGATGCTTCAAGATCCGATATGGAGTGGGCTGCTGGTTCGGGATGTGCTCAATGTTCCCAGGGAGAGAACCGTGGTGTGGCTTCAACCGTGTCACGTTAAAAACCGGATGAACTTGGGCAGCCGGTGGTAAGGAGATGCGATAAGCAGCCTTCCCTATTCTTTGAAGTACTTGGTATGGACCATAATACTTGGGAAGGAGTTTAGAATAGGGCTGCCCCAATAAGGACTTCTGTTTGAAAGGGAGTCGCTTCAGCCATACATAGTCTCCCACACTGAACTCTCTATCTTTTCGTCCCTTATTGTAGAACTGTTGCATACGAGTTTGGGCCTTAGCGATGTTCTGCTTAAGAGATTCCAGAATCTCTTCACGAGTTCGTAAGGTGCTATCCAATTCATCGTCCATGGCTGTCCCTTCTTCATACCGAGGAATAGTGGGAGGTGGAAAACCATACACTGCCTCATACGGTGTGACTCCTGTGCTTGAATGGAGGCTAGTGTTATAGGACCACTCAGCCCACGATATATGTCTGACCCAAGTGTTGGGTCGTGCCCCTGCATAACATCTGAGGTACGTCTCCAATGTACGATTCACTACCTCACTCTGTCCATCTGTCTGAGGATGGTGTGCAGTGCTAAAATGTATGGAGGTACCTGCCAGTCGCATGTACTCTTGCCAAAAGGCTGCCAAGAAAATAGAGTCCCGGTCACTCACGATGGTGTTGGGCATTCCATGAAGCTTCCCAACATGATCGTCTTAGGCTGCAGCAACGAGGGGACCCTGATATAGGCGAGGTAAGGGCACAAAGTGAACATATTTCGTCAGTCTGTCAACTACCACCATGACTGACTCTTTCCCCTCTGACTTAGGCATTGCCTCTATAAAATCCATAGAGACATCTCTCCATGGCTGTGTAGGAATAGGTAGGGGAACTAGGTGCCCGGGAGGCCTGACTGCCTCATACTTCTCCCTCTGGCATATCTAACAATCTCGCACAAACCTCTTCACATCAGCCTTCAAGCCCTCCCACCAGAACTGGGGCTTGATCCTGCCTATGGTCTTGGTCACCCCCTCATGGCCCGCTGTGGCAGACTCATGGAAGTGCCTAATAAGCTCGTCCCTGAGAGTGGATTGCTTGGGAATCACTACCTTGTCCTTGCGACATAGGAGCCTTCCACGAATGGAGTAGTTAGGGACGGATCCCTCATTTTGTGTCACTGATGCCTTCAACAGTCTAGTGCTATCCTCAGCATCCTGCTCTAATGCAATCCTGTCCCACAGATTCGTACTCACAACTGACAAAGTCATCATCATATTCTCTCCCAAACGTGAGAGAGCATCCGCGGCTGTATTTTCGTTACCTTTCTTATACTCTATGGTGAAATCATAACCCAACAACTTAGAGAGCCATCGTTGTTGGATAGGAGTGGTAATGCACTGGTTCACCATATATTTTAGGCTATTGTGGTCGGTCCTAACCACAAACTTTCTTCCCAACAAGTAAGGACGCCACTTGTCCACTGCTAACACCATAGCTAGGAGCTCCTTCTCATAAGTGGAGAGAGGCTTGGCCCTTTTCGTAAGCGCCTTGGACATGTATGCCACTGGATGTCCCTCCTGACTCAAAACTGCCCCAACTCCCACATCACTGGCATCAGTCTCAATAGTGAACTCCTTATCAAAATTTGGCAAAGTCAAAACGGGCGCTGAAACAAGTGCTGCCTTCAACTGGGTGAAGGCCTCCCTCGATTTGTCTGACCACTGAAATGGTCCATTCTTCAACATGTGGGTCAATGGTGAAGCTATTGACCCATAGCCACTGATGAAGCGTCTATAATATCCGGTCAGCCTCAAAAATCCACGCATCTCTTTTGGATTCTTGGGTAGAGGCCACTGCTCGATTGCTACCAACTTCTCTGGCTCAGCTCTAACGCCCTCCTTAGAGACAACGTGTCCCAAGTATCCTACTGAAGTTTGGCCAAAAGTACACTTGGACATCTTAGCATAGAGCTGGTTGTCCCTCAGGATAGTAAGGACGGTGTCCAAATGCTTCGCATGCATCTCAAGAGTTGGACTGTACACGAGTATGTCATCAAAGAACACCAATACATAGTCCCGCAAGTATCTTCGAAAGAGATCATTCATGCACCTCTGGAAAGTAGCTGGTGCATTTGTCAATCCAAAAGGCATTACGAGGAATTCGTAATGGCCATCATGAGTACGAAACGCGGTCTTGTGAATATCCTCTTTCTGCATACGAATTTGATGGTAGCCTGCTCTTAAGTCCATCTTCGAAAATTAAGAAGCACCAGCCAATTCGTCAAATAATTCATCTATGACTGGTATAGGGTGTTTATCCTTTACCGTGACCTCATTGAGGGCCCGGTAGTCTACACAGAACCTCCATGTGCCATCCTTCTTCTTTACTAACAAAACGGGTGATGAAAACGGACTACTACTAGGTCGAATGACCCCGCTCTCGAGCATCTCCTTCACAAGTTTTTCTATCTCGGCCTTTTGACTATAGGCAGACCGATATGGACGCACATTCACTGCCTCTGCCCCCTTGGTGAGGGTAATCATGTGATCATAGGAACGAATGGGAGGCAAACTTTTAGGCTCTTCAAAAACTGAAGAAAACCGATCAATCACACACTGAATGACCCGAGGAATCTCTTCAACACTGGTGGTGGAAGGTACAACATCTTTTACCATGGACACTAGCCAATATGCTGGCTGATTTGCAATGAGGGCCTTCAAGGCCGGCTTCGGGTCCACGCTAGGATTGATTGCTCTGAGGGTTACTTCCCCTCCACCCTCCTTAGGAAACGTCATAGTCATGTTATCCAAGTCCCACAAGATCCTTTTCAAGGTTTTCATCCATTGAATCCCAAGTACTACATCTACACCCCCAATGGGAAGAAGGTATAGATCAACCTTGAAAGGAACCTTGTGCATTTCCAAGCCCACGTTTTTGCAAATTTCATTGCAAGCTAGTTTCTCTCCATTTCCAACCATGACATTGAAAGAAGCTTGGGGAGTCGTCTTGCCATCCACGAGATGAGCCAACCTCGAATTGAGGAAGTTGTGGGTGGCTCCGGTATCAAGAAGAACAATCACCTTTTGGTTATTGATATTACCCACAACCTTCATGGCATTGGGCCCGTTGTTTGTGAGAGCGTGACACAAGCCCTCCTCTTTCTCCTCGGTATCTTCTTCTACCTTGGCTACCTCCGTGCCCTTGGTATCTACCTCTTCGCTTCCCTCAAGTTCCTCATCACTATCTGTGACCTCATATAACTGAAAATGCTTGCACTTATGACCCGCATGCCACTTTTCTTCATAGTTAAAGCAAAGCCCCTTTTTAATCCTTTCCTCTCTTTCTTGACGTGAAATGTATTTAATGGGAATGTTATTGCGAAAGGCTGGTCGGTTTTCAAACTTTCTTTGGGGTGGAGCTGATTTCACAAAATTAAGCTTGGGTTTGGATGCAATCCCTGGTTTGTAAGCCTTCTTTCTTGCCTCTCTTCTTCTAAGTTGCTCCTCAATAGTCTTGGCCAATGCAAAACATCTCCTTAATTCGGTAGGAGGATCCCTAAGCATCTCAATTTGAATGTCCTCATCAAGACCCCCTATGAAGTGGGCGATCTTGGAATCCTCTGGTCGATTTTTAACCATGCTACATAGTCTCTCAAACTTGCTTTGATAGTCTTGGACGGTAGAAGTTTGCTTGAGATTTCTCAATTCAATCTCGTGGTTAACGTACGTGGTCTCTCCAAACCGTAGTAAAAGTTCGTCCTTGAAGAGGTCCCAAGTGGTGTTTGGATAGTCCTCTTCCCAAAAGCAATACCATTGCATGGCCTCCTCTTCTAGATACATCTTGGCCAAATGAATCTTGTGTTGCTCTGCAATTTCTTGGCAAATGAAGTATTGTTCGGCTTTGTAGACCCATTCCTTTGGCCTTTTCCCATTGAATTTAGGGAAGTCCATTTTTGGCATAGGGAGCCTCGGCTCCTCATTTTGTCGGTCTCTCCTTCTATGATTAAAACCAGCATGGTGCTGACCTCTACCTTGGCCGTTCATCATCTCGATTTTCCTATCTAATTCTTCCTCAAACCCGCCAAAAGTCATGGAATGCATGGAGCGATTTTCATGATGTCTCCTTGGTCCTTCATGGTGTGGACCCATATCTTGGTAAGGCTCGTCGTGGTGCTACCTCTCATGGTTTTGCCTTTGTTCTAGGAAGGCTCTCCTTATCTCCTCCGGTGTAGGTCTCTCACCCCCTCGTCCGGCTCTTTCCCCCACATGTATGGGTGCCCCGTTTTGGTTGGTACCATTAGTGAGTTGAGGATGGGTAATTTGGCGTTGGATAGGGGGTGGGACTGGTTCGTTTTGGAGAACATATGTGTGGGCTCTAGGTGGTTGTTCTACCCCTTGTCCCCTTAGGCTTGCTCTCCTAGCATCCCCCAAAAATGTCTCACTCACCGCTCCTATGGGGTCATTCCTACGATAGTAGGAAGAGGTTTGGGAACGAGGTGGGTTTCTCATTTGCTCTAGGTTGTTCAACCGGCTGTCCATATTGGCAATGGTTTGTGTTACCCCAGCTAATTGGTTAAGGATAAGGTCTAATTTGGAGTTGGTGCCCGAGGGCTCCCCTCTTTCTATTATACGAGTCTCCTCCACCACGACTTGTTCACCCTCTACCGCCACGGTTTCGGGTTCGATGGTCTTAGCCTTACGTGGAGCCATCACACTCAAGTAAAAATGTCTCAAACAAAAGCTGCAATATGCTGAACTGAAAACTGGACCAAAACTGAAATAAACACTACTGTCGCTGCCTGAAAACCACTAGCACAAACTGCCCAAATCTGCTAGAAAACCGTGACCGAATAGTGTCTCAAATCTGCCCTGTAAACTCCTTGCGCTGGTCGAATCTAGCAAGATGAACTCCGGGCGTCTCCAATGGCTGCCAAGCAACCAAATCAGCAACTAGGTGTCCTCCAACCGCTCTGATACCAACTGGTAGGGTCTGCCCCAATGCGGCCACGAAAACCTTCAAAAAGTGGTCGAGACCCTCTCCAAGATCTAGGAGGATGTTGCCGATATAGGGTTTAAAAATTAATTACAAGAGTGGTTCCCGCCGGACAGCAACCCCGGCTCAAATGTAGGTCAAGATTTTACAAGTATGGCTTCCCCAATCCCAGCTTGAACCTACTACAAGAATCTAGAATGGATGTGAGGCTTAATACAAAGCGGAGCGATACATCAAGCACTCATCTCACTCATCATTCTCCAAACCATTCAAACCATCCTGTCATGCAATCCCTATGCGAATCAAACCACGCCCTTATTCCTAGGTGGTCCACAACCCGGAAATCGTGTCTTTGGCAAAGTGCCTTGGAGGGATTCCAGCCGGTTGTCAATGCCGAAGGCAGGATAGAAAGCAATACTCCCTTCCCCGGATCTATAGGGTGATCCAAATTTTTACCTCCCAAGGCCACGCTTGGGGCTCCTCTTGCTCACCGAAGGTAAAGGCCACAATACGCGGTTGCCCTTCGGTATTCAGCTCCACTCCTACTCCGGTCGCCAAAGTCCTTAGATAGAATTACAAGAACAAGAGAGGATCAAGTTCTATCTAGGATTGAACGTAAAAGAGACAGAGAATATCTTCACCGGATTTCCAATCAACCCCAAGAGTGAACGAACTGTCGATTGGGGGAAGCTATCGTCGATTTCGCCCGACGAGTGCGGTCCCTTCTCTCCTTGGGCTGCAATCTCCCACGGGTAGAGGTTGAGCCACACGTCCTTCTTGCTAGAATGAAGATTGGAGAAACAAATCCAGCAAGTATCAATATATAGAAGTTTAACGGAAAATCAACTTCGAGATGAGGAAAGCCTTCACCCGTAAGACCAATTCAACCCCGGTCTTTTGTATTGAGAGGGGGAGGCGATCGCCGGTGCGCCGGCAGACGTTGAGGCAATCCTCAAGTTACACTCCTTCTCCTTCCTTCTTCTTTGGCGGATGTGGAATCCCCAACGAGGTATGTTAGACGGAATCCGGCCGGTTCTTCCTTGACGTTCTCAGCTCCTAGCTTGACTCACGCCTTCTCCAAGTAAGCTCCTTCCTCTTCACACGAGCTGGGATGAAGAGGCTTCCCAAATGTGGTGCAAATCGCCTCCTAAGATCGTGGAGGAAATCCCCTTCATTCGTGCATGAGAATCCCCCAAGGATGCACCGAGATCTTGCCTTGATTGGGAAACGTCTAGGTACAATGCACCTAACCTCCACGAGCTAGTCTTTCCTATTTCGTTGGAGAGGAAATAGGAGCAAGATCCCCGCAAGATTGACGAGATTCTGCCCTCAATAGAAGGCGCCTAGATACAATGTATCCAACCGCAATCTCCACCCCTTTCCTATCTCGTTGGAGGAGAAATAGGAAAGAGATTTCGCACAAGGGAGGACGAGATTTCCTTTTCCACGTGGCACGTTCCTAGGACGCCACTCGACCTGCTCACTTAGGTAAGTGTCTAGGTACAATGTACCCAAATCGCGCCAAATCCTCCTTTCCCTAATCAGTAGGGACGGATTAGGAAAGGGCCACCTTCCTCCTTGGTGCAAGGGACACTTGGCGCCCGTTCCAAATACCACAAGTGTCCTTCCACTTCCGTCGCCAAATGTTTGACCGCATTTGACCTTGCTAAACACGAAATAATTCAAGTAAAATCAAGATATAGCAAGGGCAGACTTGGAACTAATTACCCAAAAGTTGGTTTTGGCTGGAAGTCCCCGGAGCTGGCCGGAAAATTAACCGGAAGTCTGATCTACTCCATGAAAACCGGCAAGCAGTCCTTCAACGTCCAGAACTTGTAGTGGATGATTCACTAGCCAATGAAGTCCAAATACCTTGATTTTTGGATATGTTGTAGAACTTTTAATTACGAATCCAACGGTATATGGATCGCCTGAAAATTCCACCGGAATCGCCGGAAACAGCCTCTGCAAGTGGCGGTTCTGCGGCGGACTGCGCCTGAGCGGCGGCGGGGGAAACAGCTAACTTCAGCGGCAGATTTGACTGGTGCGCCCTGGTCCGATCGGGCTGAAATTTTAGTATGTTGTACCTGAGGATGAGAGCTTTCCAACAAGCTATAGATCGCCTCACAAATCCCAGTAAATCTCCAAATACAGCTGTTTTAGCAGAAGTGGTTTCTGACGCGCCCTTCAGAAATCCGAGAGTCGCCCCTTCCGCGCTTCTCCTTCTTTCCCTCCGCGATGGCACTCTTTCCTTCCGCGGACTTTCTCCTTCCTCGCCCTAGCCTTCTCCTTTTGATCCAGAACTCGTATAGAGACTAGGGACGCCTCACCTATCTCAGATTCAACATAATATTACCAGGATTTAGGCTGCTGGAAGAACTCCAGCCGGATGCTCCTGATCGTCCTCAAGTTGTCTCCAAGGTAGGTCTTCTTCTCCACGCGATGCCGCTGGTCCAGACCTAGTTAGACGAGGAATTTATCCCCCGAATGCAAGGCTTGGGCCTGCGTTGATGTTGTGGTTAAGGGAGAACCGAGATCTCATCCACCAAGTACTAAGAAGATTAGAATACTTAGCTCATGATGAGGATCTCGCCGGATGTCGATGTTGAAGAAGACGGGCCAGAACCACGGGCGGCACCTCCTTCAACTTCCTCTAGTGCATCCACCTCTCAACTCCTTCGTGATCAAGGAGAAGGCACGACTGCCTATCCAAGGATCTCTTGGTTCGGAACGCTGCAATCCAAGTTGTCAATGGCAGCCCGACGGCCATTAACGGAGCTTGAATCTCCACTAATCTCACGGCTTGGTGAGCATTGCAATGTAGTGCTTCCATGGAAGCCACGACCTAAGGCCCAAGGGACTCTTCACACGGAGAGAGAGAAAACTTCAATTTGATTAAACGATAATGATTAAGTGTCTCGGTTTTGGGCTTAAATACAAGTGCCCGAACCGGTTCCAAGTTGTGTCTCGAGATGAGACGAAAAGCAAATCGAGTCTAATAAAGAAAACGGTACATAAGCAAATTAACTCAAATAAAAAGTTCAAATCTGAATTGGGCCAAAGGCCCCACCTCGCCCGGGTCCGCCCGAGCTTCGTCAACTTGATTCTCCAAGTGGGTCCGAGCCCACTGCTCTTGATCCATGCCCGGATCACATATGCTCCTCTCCAAGCCGAGCCCACCATCATCTAGGCCAGACGTGCCTAGGTCATCCTCTTCCGGACTAAGTGGGTCCGGGTCTTCTTCATCCAAGCTAGGTGCGCTTGGGCCTTTCACACCCAGACCGGGCGGGTCTAGGTCTCCTAGGTTGAACCCACCTAGGTCTTCCATGTGCAGCCGGCTTGGCTCCACCTGTTTTCCGCCAAACTCAAGACAAGAAAAGTTAGCCTCCCTACCAATACGAGCGCCTTCTGCAGAGGTGCCAACATGGGGAGCACGAGTTCTAGGAAGGCTCGTATCAATCTCACCCTCCTCAGATCGAGCTTGTCCACAGCTCGTGGCATAGGAAAACGGAGACGAAGTCCCCAGGCTCGTGACGTAGGGAAACGAAGACGAATCTGTTCCAAGTCCTCCCAAGAGGTACCTCCGTCTGGACCTTCCCACTCAATCAAAACCTCATGCCGTTGCCTACCATCTCTCAAATCATATCGATGCTTCAAGATCCGATATGGAGTGGGCTGCTGGTTCGGGATGTGCTCAATGTTCCCAGGGAGAGAACCGTGGTGTGGCTTCAACCGTGTCACGTGAAAAACCGGATGAACTTGGGCAGCCGGTGGTAAGGAGATGCGATAAGCAGCCTTCCCTATTCTTTGAAGTACTTGGTATGGACCATAATACTTGGGAAAGAGTTTAGAATAGGGCTGCCCCAATAAGGACTTCTGTTTGAAAGGGAGTCGCTTCAGCCATACATAGTCTCCCACACTGAACTCTCTATCTTTTCGTCCCTTATTGTAGAACTGTTGCATACGAGTTTGGGCCTTAGCGATGTTCTGCTTAAGAGATTCCAGAATCTCTTCACGAGTTCGTAAGGTGCTATCCAATTCATCGTCCATGGCTGTCCCTTCTTCATACCGAGGAATAGTGGGAGGTGGAAAACCATACACTGCCTCATACGGTGTGACTCCTGTGCTTGAATGGATGCTAGTGTTATAGGACCACTCAGCCCACGATATATGTCTGACCCAAGTGTTGGGTCGTGCCCCTGCATAACATCTGAGGTACGTCTCCAATGTACGATTCACTACCTCATTCTGTCCATCTGTCTGAGGATGGTGTGCAGTGCTAAAATGTATGGAGGTACCTGCCAGTCGCATGTACTCTTGCCAAAAGGCTGCCAAGAAAATAGAGTCCCGGTCACTCACGATGGTGTTGGGCATTCCATGAAGCTTCCCAACATGATCGTCTTAGGCTGCAGCAACGAGGGGACCCTGATATAGGCGAGGTAAGGGCACAAAGTGAACATATTTCGTCAGTCTGTCAACTACCACCATGACTGACTCTTTCCCCTCTGACTTAGGCATTGCCTCTATAAAATCCATAGAGACATCTCTCCATGGGTGTGTAGGAATAGGTAGGGGAACTAGGTGCCCGGGAGGCCTGACTGCCTCATACTTCTCCCTCTGGCATATCTAACAATCTCGTACAAACCTCTTCACATCAGCCTTCAAGCCCTCCCACCAGAACTGGGGCTTGATCCTGCCTATGGTCTTGGTCACCCCCTCATGGCCCGCTGTGGCAGACTCATGGAAGTGCCTAATAAGCTCGTCCCTGAGAGTGGATTGCTTGGGAATCACTACCTTGTCCTTGCGACATAGGAGCCTTCCACGAATGGAGTAGTTAGGGACGGATCCCTCATTTTGTGTCACTGATGCCTTCAACAGTCTAGTGCTATCCTCAGCATCCTGCTCTAATGCAATCCTGTCCCACAGATTCGTACTCACAACTGACAAAGTCATCATCATATTCTCTCCCAAACGTGAGAGAGCATCCGCGGCTGTATTTTCGTTACCTTTCTTATACTCTATGGTGAAATCATAACCCAACAACTTAGAGAGCCATCGTTGTTGGATAGGAGTGGTAATGCGCTGGTTCACCATATATTTAGGCTATTGTGGTCGGTCCTAACCACAAACTTTCTTCCCAACAAGTAAGGACGCCACTTGTCCACTGCTAACACCATAGCTAGGAGCTCCTTCTCATAAGTGGAGAGAGGCTTGGCCCTTTTCGTAAGCGCCTTGGACATGTATGCCACTGGATGTCCCTCCTGACTCAAAACTGCCCCAACTCCCACATCACTGGCATCAGTCTCAATAGTGAACTCCTTATCAAAATTTGGCAAAGTCAAAACGGGCGCTGAAACAAGTGCTGCCTTCAACTGGGTGAAGGCCTCCCTCGATTTGTCTGACCACTGAAATGGTCCATTCTTCAACATGTGGGTCAATGGTGAAGCTATTGACCCATAGCCACTGATGAAGCGTCTATAATATCCGGTCAGCCTCAAAAATCCACGCATCTCTTTTGGATTCTTGGGTAGAGGCCACTGCTCGATTGCTACCAACTTCTCTGGCTCAGCTCTAACGCCCTCCTTAGAGACAACGTGTCCCAAGTATCCTACTGAAGTTTGGCCAAAAGTACACTTGGACATCTTAGCATAGAGCTGGTTGTCCCTCAGGATAGTAAGGACGGTGTCCAAATGCTTCGCATGCATCTCAAGAGTTGGACTGTACACGAGTATGTCATCAAAGAACACCAATACATAGTCCCGCAAGTATCTTCGAAAGAGATCATTCATGCACCTCTGGAAAGTAGCTGGTGCATTTGTCAATCCAAAAGGCATTACGAGGAATTCGTAATGGCCATCATGAGTACGAAACGCGGTCTTGTGAATATCCTCTTTCTGCATACGAATTTGATGGTAGCCTGCTCTTAAGTCCATCTTCGAAAATTAAGAAGCACCAGCCAATTCGTCAAGTAATTCATCTATGACTGGTATAGGGTGTTTATCCTTTACCGTGACCTCATTGAGGGCCCGGTAGTCTACACAGAACCTCCATGTGTCATCCTTCTTCTTTACTAACAAAACGGGTGATGAAAACGGACTACTACTAGGTCGAATGACCCCGCTCTCGAGCATCTCCTTCACAAGTTTTTCTATCTCGGCCTTTTGACTATAGGCAGACCGATATGGACGCACATTCACTGCCTCTGCCCCCTTGGTGAGGGTAATCATGTGATCATAGGAACGAATGGGAGGCAAACTTTTAGGCTCTTCAAAAACTGAAGAAAACCGATCAATCACACACTGAATGACCCGAGGAATCTCTTCAACACTGGTGGTGGAAGGTACAACATCTTTTACCATGGACACTAGCCAATATGCTGGCTGATTTGCAATGAGGGCCTTCAAGGCCGGCTTCGGGTCCACGCTAGGATTGATTGCTCTGAGGGTTACTTCCCCTCCACCCTCCTTAGGAAACGTCATAGTCATGTCATCCAAGTCCCACAAGATCCTTTTCAAGGTTTTCATCCATTGAATCCCAAGTACTACATCTACACCCCCAATGGGAAGAAGGTATAGATCAACCTTGAAGGAACCTTGTGCATTTCCAAGCCCACGTTTTTGCAAATTTCATTGCAAGCTAGTTTCTCTCCATTTCCAACCATGACATTGAAAGAAGCTTGAGGAGTCGTCTTGCCATCCACGAGATGAGCCAACCTCGAATTGAGGAAGTTGTGGGTGGCTCCGGTATCAAGAAGAACAATCACCTTTTGGTTATTGATATTACCCACAACCTTCATGGCATTGGGCCCGTTGTTTGTGAGAGCGTGACACAAGCCCTCCTCTTTCTCCTCGGTATCTTCTTCTACCTTGGCTACCTCCGTGCCCTTGGTATCTACCTCTTCGCTTCCCTCAAGTTCCTCATCACTATCTGTGACCTCATATAACTGAAAATGCTTGCACTTATGACCCGCATGCCACTTTTCTTCATAGTTGAAGCAAAGCCCCTTTTTAATCCTTTCCTCTCTTTCTTGACGTGAAATGTATTTAATGGGAATGTTATTGCGAAAGGCTGGCCGGTTTTCAAACTTTCTTTGGGGTGGAGCTGATTTCACAAAATTAAGCTTGGGTTTGGATGCAATCCCTGGTTTGTAAGCCTTCTTTCTTGCCTCTCTTCTTCTAAGTTGCTCCTCAATAGTCTTGGCCAATGCAAAACATCTCCTTAATTCGGTAGGAGGATCCCTAAGCATCTCAATTTGAATGTCCTCATCAAGACCCCCTATGAAGTGGGCGATCTTGGAATCCTCTGGTCGATTTTTAACCATGCTACATAGTCTCTCAAACTTGCTTTGATAGTCTTGGACGGTAGAAGTTTGCTTGAGATTTCTCAATTCAATCTCGTGGTTAACGTACGTGGTCTCTCCAAACCGTAGTAAAAGTTCGTCCTTGAAGAGGTCCCAAGTGGTGTTTGGATAGTCCTCTTCCCAAAAGCAATACCATTGCATGGCCTCCTCTTCTAGATACATCTTGGCCAAATGAATCTTGTGTTGCTCTGCAATTTCTTGGCAAATGAAGTATTGTTCGGCTTTGTAGACCCATTCCTTTGGCCTTTTCCCATTGAATTTAGGGAAGTCCATTTTTGGCATAGGGAGCCTCGGCTCCTCATTTTGTCGGTCTCTCCTTCTATGATTAAAACCAGCATGGTGCTGACCTCTACCTTGGCCGTTCATCATCTCGATTTTCCTATCTAATTCTTCCTCAAACCCGCCAAAAGTCATGGAATGCATGGAGCGATTTTCATGATGTCTCCTTGGTCCTTCATGGTGTGGACCCATATCTTGGTAAGGCTCGTCGTGGTGCTACCTCTCATGGTTTTGCCTTTGTTCTAGGAAGGCTCTCCTTATCTCCTCCGGTGTAGGTCTCTCACCCCCTCGTCTGGCTCTTTCCCCCACATGTATGGGTGCCCCGTTTTGGTTGGTACCATTAGTGAGTTGAGGATGGGTAATTTGGCGTTGGATAGGGGGTGGGACTGGTTCGTTTTGGAGAACATATGTGTGGGCTCTAGGTGGTTGTTCTACCCCTTGTCCCCTTAGGCTTGCTCTCCTAGCATCCCCCAAAAATGTCTCACTCACTGCTCCTATGGGGTCATTCCTACGATAGTAGGAAGAGGTTTGGGAACGAGGTGGGTTTCTCCTTTGCTCTAGGTTGTTCAACCGGCTGTCCATATTGGCAATGGTTTGTGTTACCCCAGCTAATTGGTTAAGGATAAGGTCTAATTTGGAGTTGGTGCCCGAGGGCTCCCCTCTTTCTATTATACGAGTCTCCTCCACCACGACTTGTTCACCCTCTACCGCCATGGTTTCGGGTTCGATGGTCTTAGCCTTACGTGGAGCCATCACACTCAAGTAAAAATGTCTCAAACAAAAGCTGCAATATGCTGAACTGAAAACTGGACCAAAACTGAAATAAACACTACTGTCGCTGCCTGAAAACCACTAGCACAAACTGCCCAAATCTGCTAGAAAACCGTGACCGAATAGTGTCTCAAATCTGCCCTGTAAACTCCTTGCGCTGGTCGAATCTAGCAAGATGAACTCCGAGCGTCTCCAATGGCTGCCAAGCAACCAAATCAGCAACTAGGTGTCCTCCAACTGCTCTGATACCAACTGGTAGGGTCTGCCCCAATGCGGCCACGAAAACCTTCAAAAAGTGGTCGAGACCCTCTCCAAGATCTAGGAGGATGTTGCCGATATAGAGTTTAAAAATTAATTACAAGAGTGGTTCCCGCCGGACAGCAACCCCGGCTCAAATGTAGGTCAAGATTTTACAAGTATGGCTTCCCCAATCCCAGCTTGAACCTACTACAAGAATCTAGAATGGATGTGAGGCTTAATACAAAGCGGAGCGATACATCAAGCACTCATCTCACTCATCATTCTCCAAACCATTCAAACCATCCTGTCATGCAATCCCTATGCGAATCAAACCACGCCCTTATCCCTAGGTGGTCCACAACCCGGAAATCGTGTCTTTGGCAAGGTGCCTTGGAGGGATTCCAGCCGGTTGTCAATGCCGAAGGCAGGATAGAAAGCAATACTCCCTTCCCCGGATCTATAGGGTGATCCAAATTTTTACCTCCCAAGGCCACGCTTGGGGCTCCTCTTGCTCACCGAAGGTAAAGGCCACAACACGCGGTTGCCCTTCGGTATTCAGCTCCACTCCTACTCCGGTCGCCAAAGTCCTTAGATAGAATTACAAGAACAAGAGAGGATCAAGTTCTATCTAGGATTGAACGTAAAAGAGAGAGGGAATATCTTCACCGGATTTCCAATCGACCCCAAGAGTGAACGGACTGTCGATTGGGGGAAGCTATCGTCGATTTCGCCCGACGAGTGCGGTCCCTTCTCTCCTTGGGCTGCAATCTCCCACGGGTAGAGGTTGAGCCACACGTCCTTCTTGCTAGAATGAAGATTGGAGAAACAAATCCAGCAAGTATCAATATATAAAAGTTTAACGGAAAATCAACTTCGAGATGAGGAAAGCCTTCACCCGTAAGACCAATTCAACCCCGGTCTTTTGTATTGAGAGGGGGAGGCGATCGCCGGTGCGCCGGCGGACGTTGAGGCAATCCTCATGTAATGCTCCTTCTCCTTCCTTCTTCTTTGGCGGATGTGGAATCCTCAGCGAGGTATGTTAGACGGAATCCGGCCGGTTCTTCCTTGACGTTCTCAGCTCCTAGCTTGACTCACGCCTTCTCCAAGTGAGCTCCTTCCTCTTCACACGAGCTGGGATGAAGAGGCTTCCCAAATTTGGTGCAAATCGCCTCCTAAGATCGTGGAGGAAATCCCTTCATTCGTGCATGAGAATCCCCCAAGGATGCACCGAGATCTTGCCTTGATTAGGAAACGTCTAGGTACAATGCACCTAGCCTCCACGAGCTAGTCTTTCTTATTTCGTTGGAGAGGAAATAGGAACAAGATCCCCGCAAGATTGACGAGATTCTGCCCTCAATAGAAGGCGCCTAGATACAATGTATCCAACCGCAATCTCCACCTTTCCTATCTCGTTGGAGGAGAAATAGGAAAGAGATTTCGCACAAGGGAGGACGAGATTTCCTTTTCCACGTGGCACGTTCCTAGGACGCCACCCGGCCTGCTCACTTAGGTAAGTGTCTAGGTACAATGTACCCAAATCGCGCCAAATCCTCCTTTCCCTAATCAGTAGGGACGGATTAGGAAAGGGCCACCTTCCTCCTTGGTGCAAGGGACACGTGGCGCCCGTTCCAAATACCACAAGTGTCCTTCCACTTCCGTCGCCAAATGTTTGACCGCATTTGACCTTGCTAAACACGAAATAATTCAAGTAAAATCAAGATATAGCAATGGCAGACTTGGAACTAATTACCCAAAAGTTGGTTTTGGCTGGAAGTCCCCGGAGCTGGCCGGAAAATTAACCGGAAGTCTGATCTACTCCATGAAACCGACAAGCAGTCCTTCAACGTCCAGAACTTGCAGTCGATGATTCACTTGTCAAATGAAGTCCAAATACCTTGATTTTTGAAATGTTGTAGAACTTTTAATTACGAATCCAACGGTATATGGATCGCCAGAAAACTCCATCGGAATCGCCGGAAACAGCCTCTGCAGTGGCGGTTCTGCGGCGGACTGCGCCTGAGCGGCGGCGGCGGAAACAGCTAACTTCAGCGGCAGATTTGACGGTGCGCCCTGGTCCGATCGGGCTGAAATTTTAGTATGTTGTACCTGAGGATGAGAGCTTTCCAACAAGTTATAGATGCCTCAAAACTCCCAGTAAATCTCCAAATACAGCTGTTTTAGCAGAAGTGGTTTCTGACGCGCCCTTCAGAAATCCGAGAGTCGCCCCTTCCGCGCTTCTCCTTCTTTCCCTCCGCGATGGCACTCTTTCCTTCCACGGACTTTCTCCTTCCTCGCCCTAGCCTTCTCCTTTTGGTCCAGAACTCGTATAGAGACTAGGGACGCCTCACCTATCTCAGATTCAACATAATATTACAGGATTTAGGCTGCTGGAAGAAATCCAGCCGGATGCTCCTGATCGTCCTCAAGTTGTCTCCAAGGTAGGTCTTCTTCTCCACGCGATGCCGCTGGTCCAGACCTAGTTAGACGAGCAATTTATCCCCCGAATGCAAGGCTTGGGCCTGCGTTGATGTTGTGGTTAAGGGAGACCGAGATCTCATCCACCAAGTACTAAGAAGATCAGAATACTTAGCTCATGATTGAGGATCTCGCCGGATGTCGATGTTGAAGAAGACGGGCCAGAACCACGGGCGGCACCTCTTCAACTTCCTCTAGTGCAGCCACCTCTCAACTCCTTCGTGATCAAGGAGAAGGCACGGCTGCCTATCCAAGGATCTCTTGGTTCGGAACGCTGCAAATCCAAGTTGTCAATGGCAGCCGGCGGCCATTAACGGAGCTTGAATCTCCCACTAATCTCACGGCTTGGTGAGCATTGCAATGTAGTGCTTCCATGGAAGCCACGACCTAAGGCCCAAGGGACTCTTCACACGGAGAGAGAGAAAACTTCAATTTGATTAACGATAATGATTAAGTGTCTCGGTTTTGGGCTTAAATACAAGTGCCCGAACCGGTTCCAAGTTGTGTCTCGAGATGAGACGAAAGCAAATCGAGTCTAATAAAGAAAACGTACATAAGCAAATTAACTCAAATAAAAAGTTCAAATCTGAATTGGGCCAAAGCCCCACCTCGCCCGGGTCCGCCCGAGCTTCGTCAACTTGATTCTCCAAGTGGGTCCGAGCCCACTGCTCTTGATCCATGCCTGATCACATATGCTCCTCTCCAAGCCGAGCCCACCATCATCTAGGCCAGACGTGCCTAGGTCATCCTCTTCCGGACTAAGTGGGTCCGGGTCTTCTTCATCCAAGCTAGGTGCGCTTGGGCCTTTCACACCCAGACCGGCGGGTCTAGGTCTCCTAGGTTGAACCCACCTAGGTCTTCCATGTGCAGCCGGCTTGGTCCACCTGTTTCCGCCAAACTCAAGACAAGAAAAGTTAGCCTCCCTACCAATACGAGCGCCTTCTGCAGAGGTGCCAACATGGGAGCACGAGTTCTAGGAAGGCTCGTATCAATCTCACCCTCCTCAGATCGAGCTTGTCCACAGCTCGTGCATAGGGAAACGGAGACGAAGTCCCCAGGCTCGTGACGTAGGGAACGAAGACGAATCTGTTCCAAGTCCTCCCAAGAGGTACCTCCGTCTGGACCTTCCCACTCAATCAAAATCTCATGCCGTTGCCTACCATCTCTCAAATCATATCGATGCTTCAAGATCCGATATGGAGTGGGCTGCTGGTTCGGGATGTGTCAAATGTTCCCAGGGAGAGAACCGTGGTGTGGCTTCAACCGTGTCACGTGAAAAACCGGATGAACTTGGGCAGCCGGTGGTAAGGAGATGCGATAAGCAGCCTTCCCTATTCTTTGAAGTACTTGGTATGGACCATAAATACTTGGGAAGGAGTTTAGAATAGGGCTGCCCCAATAAGGACTTCTGTTTGAAAGGGAGTCGCTTCAGCCATACATAGTCTCCCACACTGAACTCTCTATCTTTTCGTCCCTTATTGTAGAACTGTTGCATACGAGTTTGGGCCTTAGCGATGTTCTGCTTAAGAGATTCCAGAATCTCTTCACGAGTTCGTAAGGTGCTATCCAATTCATCGTCCATGGCTGTCCCTTCTTCATAACCGAGGAATAGTGGGAGGTGGAAAACCATACACTGCCTCATACGGTGTGACTCCTGTGCTTGAATGGAGGCTAGTGTTATAGGACCACTCAGCCCACGATATATGTCTGACCAAGTGTTGGGTCGTGCCCCTGCATAACATCTGAGGTACGTCTCCAATGTACGATTCACTACCTCACTCTGTCCATCTGTCTGAGGATGGTGTGCAGTGCTAAAATGTATAGAGGTACCTGCCAGTCGCATGTACTCTTGCCAAAAAGGCTGCCAAGAAAATAGAGTCCCGGTCACCACGATGGTGTTGGGCATTCCATGAAGCTTCCAACATGATCGTCTTAGGCTGCAGCAACGAGGGACCCTGATATAGGCGAGGTAAGGGCACAAAGTGAACATATTCGTCAGTCTGTCAACTACCACCCATGACTGACTCTTTCCCCTCTGACTTAGGCATTGCCTCTATAAAATCCATAGAGACATCTCTCCATGGCTGTGTAGGAATAGTAGGGGAACTAGGTGCCCGGGAGGCCTGACTGCCTCATACTTCTCCCTCTGGCATATCTGACAATCTCGCACAAACCTCTTCACATCAGCCTTCAAGCCCTCCCACCAGACTGGGGCTTGATCCTGCCTATGGTCTTGGTCCACCCCCTCATGGCCCGCTGTGGCAGACTCATGGAAGTGCCTAATAAGCTCGTCCCCTGAGAGTGGATTGCTTGGGAATCACTACCTTGTCCTTTGCGACATAGGAGCCTTCCACGAATGGAGTAGTTAGGGACGGATCCCTCATTTTGTGTCACTGATGCCTTCAACAGTCTAGTGCTATCCTCAGCATCCTGCTCTAATGCAATCCTGTCCCACAGATTCGTACTCACAACTGACAAAGTCATCATCATATTCTCTCCCAAACGTGAGAGAGCATCCGCGCTGTATTTTCGTTACCTTTCTTATACTCTATGGTGAAATCATAACCCAACAACTTAGAGAGCCATCGTTGTTGGATAGGAGTGGTAATGCGCTGGTTCACCATATATTTTAGGCTATTGTGGTCGGTCCTAACCACAAACTTTCTTCCCAACAAGTAAGGACGCCACTTGTCCACTGCTAACACCATAGCTAGGAGCTCCTTCTCATAAGTGGAGAGAGGCTTGGCCCTTTTCGTAAGCGCCTTGGACATGTATGCCACTGGATGTCCCTCCTGACTCAAAACTGCCCCAACTCCCACATCACTGGCATCAGTCTCAATAGTGAACTCCTTATCAAAATTTGGCAAAGTCAAAACGGGCGCTGAAACAAGTGCTGCCTTCAACTGGGTGAAGGCCTCCCTCGATTTGTCTGACCACTGAAATGGTCCCTTCTTCAACATGTGGGTCAATGGTGAAGCTATTGACCCATAGCCACTGATGAAGCGTCTATAATATCCGGTCAGCCTCAAAAATCCACGCATCTCTTTTGGATTCTTGGGTAGAGGCCACTGCTCGATTGCTACCAACTTCTCTGGCTCAGCTCTAACGCCCTCCTTAGAGACAACGTGTCCCAAGTATCCTACTGAAGTTTGGCCAAAAGTACACTTGGACATCTTAGCATAGAGCTGGTTGTCCCTCAGGATAGTAAGGACGGTGTCCAAATGCTTCGCATGCATCTCAAGAGTTGGACTGTACACGAGTATGTCATCAAAGAACACCAATACATAGTCCCGCAAGTATCTTCGAAAGAGATCATTCATGCACCTCTGGAAAGTAGCTGGTGCATTTGTCAATCCAAAAGGCATTACGAGGAATTCGTAATGGCCATCATGAGTACGAAACGCGGTCTTGTGAATATCCTCTTTCTGCATACGAATTTGATGGTAGCCTGCTCTTAAGTCCATCTTCGAAAAATAAGAAGCACCAGCCAATTCGTCAAGTAATTCATCTATGACTGGTATAGGTGTTTATCCTTTACCGTGACCTCATTGAGGGCCCGGTAGTCTACACAGAACCTCCATGTGCCATCCTTCTTCTTTACTAACAAAACGGGTGATGAAAACGGACTACTACTAGGTCGAATGACCCGCTCTCGAGCATCTCCTTCACAGATTGAGAGATGCAATAGGTAACCAAAATATCACCCATGTGACAAAGCACTGACAAAACAATTGCCCAGTATAAAATGATAAAAAATCAAACTTTAATACATACTTTCAGGCCATATACAATGGAACATAACACAATATCC
>NW_022204671.1:0-32519 GCF_008831285.2 Nymphaea colorata | reverse complement strand
TTAGGAATTTGATTGTTTGATCTATTTCTGTTGATTAATTTCAAAATATATTTGGATTAATTATGATTTTAAGGAATAATTATTAAGAGAAGATTGACTTCTATGTCCCTAGCTTCAGTTGCATATCGGGAGGTCGAAGGAATCGTATAGACCTGGACCAAGAAATACCAATACCACATTTCCCTCATCGAGACCAAGCCCAACGAGGTCAAGTACGCCCCTCCCCACGCAGGTTCATGGTCGAGTTCAGTCTGCCCCAGCCCCAGAAGCCAGTCCCCGTCGCCACCATCCGCGTCTACTTCACGTGCACCAACCACGACCAGCTCAGGATCACCTTCCGCTTCGAAAAGGACTCCCTCATCCACTCTCCCAACAAGACCATCCGCCAGCAATAAATCGAAGTACCCCGTCCGCCACGCAGAAATGGATAGACGACTCCTTATCGAAGAAGCTGCTCGTGAGAGAAACAGTTTTCTTCCTCAGGCTCACATCTTTTCCACCTCTTGGTTTTATTTGGCTATCTAACCATAGCCTTCTAAAGAAATTTCATATGATTCCTACAAAAAATATTAAAACATCCAATCTTAGAAGATAATATTTAGAGCTGTTGATTGCTTGAAGAGAAATGTGGGTTAAAACATAAAGAAGAACTGATAATGATTGATTTATCATGTTTCTATTGATCAAAAGGAAAGGCTAAACCTGGAAAATAGAATAGCTGGATTATATTATTGTAGCAATAGTTCTATACCCAAGCCTTGTAATAGCCAGTTGTAATCCTGAATAATTATAGCTTATATGTCTAATGACTCTTTTGTCTGAGGTAAATCATAGTCTAAACTTCCAAATTTAAAATATTAAAGAAACTTGCATGTTGTCTTTGGACTCATTTGTATGATAGTAATTGCCTACATGAGTATTTTCCACAGCTTTTGGTGCATATCAGCATATAAAAAGATAAAAATCATGAAAAAATTATCTTCAATGAAACATCTAATCAAAAATATTCCAATATCCACAATGACCATAAATTAATCTGCACATTTAAGCTTATTTTTATTGATATAAACTCTTCAGTCATGTTTTTAATATTTATCATCTAAAAATGCTGATAAAAGATCCTCAAAACAATGCAAGAAGCTTGCTAGACAACATGTGTCAATAGATAATTTCATGTTTTAGATGATTTATGTAAAAATAGCTTTCGCTTTTGAATGAATTTTATAAAAACCTCGTACTTATTAATCCATATTAGATCTATTTGGATTACCATAATAATTTAATAATCATGAAAGAAGAATAAAAGTACGGTATACAAATGGAATAAGAGTAAGCTGCTAATATTCAACCTACGAGCCGCTAAAATTATACTTCTCTTTCGGATTCTTTATATTTTCGAGTTAGAAAT
Organism: Nymphaea colorata; assembly: GCF_008831285.2. NCBI lineage: Eukaryota > Viridiplantae > Streptophyta > Magnoliopsida > Nymphaeales > Nymphaeaceae > Nymphaea > Nymphaea colorata. The sequence goes on along the minus strand of NW_022204671.1, from coordinate 31,111 downwards.
AAAAGCTAAACTTTGTGTGAAGAACTTAAATAGACCTAATAGGAAATCTAAAATGACAAGGTTAACTATCTGCATAATTAATATCTAAGCATAATCTTTCGAGAATAGATACAAAAACTAGATTGGCAACAAAGACGATCATCAACATAAGCCAAAATAAGGGCAAAATAAATTTAAACGATTATTATTTCATTAGATGGGATTGACCAGTTTAATTTAGATGTAATAATCAGATTCTTTGATGAATTCTCTTTCTGGAATTCATAGATAAATATCTTGCTGATTACGAACAAATTCAAAAAAGCTGGTTTTATAAAGGAAAATAGTAAACTTTTTCAAAATAAAAAAATTTTAATACTTTAGTAGAGCAACAAACAAAAGACGCAGCTCATGGAACAGTGGATAAATAAAAGAAAGTGTCTTCATGCAATATATGCAAGAAATTATGGATATATACACGGAAAGCTCTGGCTAATAAAATATACCGACAAAACACTTCGTGTGTGTATAAATAGTGCCAATTTGTCATCAGGCGATTGGACAGTTGGTGGGAATGTATTCTGGAAGAGAGATTTTGGACTTCTAAGTGATAATCCTTAAGCAAGAAATAACTAAATCTTTCGAAAAAGGTTAAATTATTTCTTGGAAACAGCGTTAACAGACAAATATTCGGTCTAATAAGGAAAAAGATTCTTTCAATAGATCCTTTCAGACATAAATATCAATCTGAACTTGTATTGCTTTAACAATCTTGACAATGTCCATCTTATTATCACTCCTATGAATAAAAATATTCCTTATACAGATCCAGACATAAATAATTATGGATTGTTCTTAATCAGGGATATAATTAGAGAAAGAAGTTCAAAGGGGTCATAAAAATACAGGAATATTAATATAGTATCTCCGTTTATCAGCACTGGACAAACCAATAAGAAATAGGAATAATACAAAAGCAAAAAGCCATTTTATCTAAGATCTTTAGAAATCTTTTAGGCTGCATTTATCAAGCTTTTAATGGCAGTACATTTTATTCATGTGATTACAAGCCTCCCAATCGCAAGCGACGACATCATCCTGCAATTAGAAGAGCGAGAAGAGCGTTAAGAGCTTTACAAAGCTCTCAATTTCAAAGATTTGTTTCAAGAGGGCCAAATGAAAGATATAAACGTCTTCGATTTTTGAGTTAACCAATCAAGAAGTATATAAAGCGACTAAATACGAATTGTAAACCAAATTAAAAACACTCAATCGGGTTAATGGCTATCAATTTGATGTCTTATCAACTATTTCTAATATAAGAAGAAACTAATCCCCGAGAAAGGATGCTATAAAGATAATTACAGAATCAAAGATAGCTGCATTTTATAAGCTTTAATCTCAATTAGCAAGTCAAAATCGCATGAAATTTTCCAATTTTACGGTTCACCATACTAAACTCATAGCAGCTACACATTATAATCAAAAAACACTCAAGAAAATGCCTGAATTATCAGATTTTCTATTTGTAGGCAGTTATAATATTACACCAAATTCACTCGGATTCTTTGGAAAAGATTCAGTTGAATACGGTAGCTTGTAGCTAGGAGTTTTAATATAGGTTCCTCCTCCATAAATCATTACATAACATACTGCTATTAAATTTACTACGAGCAATCAAGACTCATAGCTGAATCGAAAAGAGATTGAAGCTACTTAAATATTTTCTCTTTAAGGTTAACCAACACAGAGTTTACTCAATCGTAGAATTCCGACATTTTCAGATAGATCATAATAATAGAATAGATGCCGGAGGTATCGGCGAAGATTTCAAACCTGGTTTAATAGGCTAGAGAAATATAAGTCCAAGTATAGGATTTAATTGTATTGCACAATATCCAACAAAGACTGGAATGGTAAATAGGAAAGTTTGAGTTTTTAAAGCCAAAGAGATGCCATTCTTAGAGGTGATCTAGAGTGGCTTCGATCTCAGTAAAAGACTGCTGGTGGTAATATCAAGAATGTCATCTGGATCGCTGATATGGCACTTATAAATAAAAAGAATTAGATCTGTGCTATATGGTACTTTGATGTCCCCACTATTTTTGAAAGACCAACAAAATGTTTAGAAAGTACAATAAAAGAATTATGGAATGACGATTTATTATTTAGGCCAATTAAACAGTAAAATTTATTAAAATTTACAAACCGGGAACTACGCTAAGAATAATTCAAGATGCAAATACAATAAATTCGTAAAGTTCTATGATAAGTTTGAATATTTATAATTTCTATGTTTACTTTGTCACCATCTTTAACTCAAATGTATTGGATGTTCCATTTTGAGATAAGATAATTATTTAATGTCCCTAGCTTCAGTTGCATATCGGAGGTCGAAGGAATCGTATAGACTTGGACCAAGAAATACCAATACCACATTTCCCTCATCGAGACCAAGCCCAACGAGGTCAAGTACGCCCCTCCCCACGCAGGTTCATGGTCGAGTTCAGTCTGCCCCAGCCCAGAAGCCAGTCCCCGTCGCCACCATCCGCGTCTACTTCACGTGCACCAACCACGACCAGCTCAGGATCACCTTCCGCTTCGAAAAGGACTCCCTCATCCACTCTCCCAACAAGACCATCCGCCAGCAATAAATCGAAGTACCCCGTCCGCCACGCAGAAATGGATAGACGACTCCCTATCGAAGAAGCTACTCGTGAGGGAAACAGTTTTCTATCTTGGAACTGCCTACGAGAGCACAAGGGTGCGCGACACCAGGCAGGATAACATTTTGCGAGAGTAGCCGAAGAAGTAAGAGGTGGAGTTCGTATACATCCACCCTGACCTGCTATCGGACCAGCGACGCTTGATCGACATTATGTAGAAATCGCGAGTCTCTCCGAAGGTGGTGGAGAGCTAACTGAAGCGATACTTCGCGCAGGTGGACAAGGAGTCAATTGGCGTCATCACTCAGCCTGAGTTCCTCGTCCTCATCAAGAATATCGGCATTAAGCTGACCCCTCTTTAGGAGAAAGAGGTGCTGAAGCGAGTAGACCCGCAGGAGTCAGGCATGGTCGAGTATGGCCTGTACCAGAGCGTCATCGGCGAGTTCATCGAGGGGATCGAGGCCAAGAAGGAGGCACTGGGCAGGCTGGCCACCACTGAAGAGGAGGAGATATTCGGCAGCATCCTGATGCTGGTCAACGATGAGGCGCAGGACGTGGAGGAGCTGCTCATCCAAAAATTCAAGGCCAAAGATGAGGACGAGACCGGAGTCACCAACATCTCAGAGGTGAAGGCAGTTTTGGACGAAATCATCAAGAAGTACAAGGAGGAGAACAAGCCCGAACCCCTCAGCATCGTTGAGCTGGCAGAAGTCACCAAGATATTGACCGACACTACGGCTACAAGGAAATCCCCTACGCCAAGATCCACAAGCACATCATCTAGCACAAGATAAAGTAGCTATCAAGTGGAAGAATCAACTCTCGCATGAACAACTTGTAAGTCCACCTGCGAGAAATCTTCGACAAGCACGACGAGAAGAAGCTGGGCAAGATCAAGATCGAGCATTTCGAAGAGGCCTTGAAGAAATCAGAGAAGATAAAATTGACCAAGGCGCAGCTCTACCTGTTGAAAAGCTTCTTGGTGGTCGACGTCAAGGGCGAAGTCAACTACATCGACAACTCCAAATTCCTGGCAGAACTCATCAAGAAGTTCTACCTCAACAGCAACAAGCGCAAAGAGTGATCCATCCATACATATATCATCATTACAACATATGAAGCAAAGCAATCCTGGCATAGGTTAGATAGATGGGCAATCGTTGATTGTATATAACTGTATTCCAGCGCAATCAGATGAGATCGAGTAGCTCAAGGGCATCTTGGAGCAGGTCATCATCGAAATCTTCATTGATGTGGAGCATGAAATGAAGAGAGATCTCCTTGGGGTCCATCACCTTCTTTATCTTTAGCGTAAACTCCTCAACATCTCCGTTTTAATACTCTCCTTCCATCAGGGTGGAACTGTCGAAGCCAGGAATAAAATATTTGGTCTTGTAGGTACACTCCCAGGTATCATGCGCCACGATGGTTTCGGATTCGTTGTTGACGTAGTAAACAGGAGTTCTTAAGACCTTTCCATCGACGAATTAAAAGGTTCTGAACATGGAGATGGGGCCTAGGTTGTGATAATCTATCAGATAATCATTGTACTTTTTATCGAAGAAAAACTTGGCCTCACGCACTATCTTCTGGTCAAGATCGATGGTGAAGTTATTGACAACAACTCCTGCAGTGGTTTAGCATTTGGCTTCAGTTTTATTGGTATTGCAAACCGCAAGCAATGGCCACGTTTGATTTCCCAAATATTGATGAGTGCACATTATATTCTGGCGATGCCATATTTTTATCCGATGGTGTTTTTGATCTTGTGGTGAGTATAGATACCCTTGGGGTCATCTCTGAGATCAAAGGTCTTGATTTAGAATTGCTCGTCATGACGGGACTTAAACCAAATGATCTGGGAGTGATTATTTCCCTTGCGGACTAAGTGTTAGTAGGTCCATTCATCGTCCTTCGACTAGTAGACTGCATTGGGTTTCATATCCTCGGTAAAAGGATATGAGAAATATGAGAGTCTCATACGGCTATCGTTGTATCTGCCGGATTCCCTTATGCAAACAATCGTGTTTCGGAAAAAGTGTCAATTTCAACTTGGTCTGACTCTTCAAACATGAATTGAAAGGGGTAAGGTTTCACATCATAGCTCTCCAGGTTGAAGACTGTTATGTGTTCTTGCGCGTCTCTAAAACGACAACCTAGCGATCGTTGATCATCCCGAAGGAGTCCACATTGAACTAAAATTGTTTTTCGTAGAGAATCTTACCAGATTTGTTGCAGTGGACCAAGATATCTTTGCCCTGGGAGGCCATGCCGAGGAAGACAAAGGTCTCGTGGAAGGCCGCCGAGAGGTAAAGAATCTTGAAGTACCGTTTTTGCAATTTGACGTGATGCTCACTCGCAAGCAACATTTGTGATGATGAACAATTTAATATAAGATTGTTCTTTCTCTAATTTATGCTATTCAGAAATGAATAGCTGGACATACAACTTTCCCACAGAAGACTCTCAATCAATTGCACATCTAACGTTTAATTGAGGAATGGTGAAGGATTGATCGTCATTTATGAGGTTATAGAATATAGGTGATAAGGGAGTGTTTAGAGACGTTTTTGATAGTTAGGGTTACTTCTTTTGATTTAAATAGAATCTATCATTTCTTTGCCTTGGCTTGTTGAGCTCTGAGGAGGTTCATGAGTGACTCTCTTTTTAGCTTGGCGCGACGATGGGTGCCGAGGGCCTTCTTGGAGAGCTTGAGGGCACGCTTGGTATCCTTCACGGAGCCGGCCTTGAGGAACTCGATAACTCTCTTCTCGTAGGTTGAGACGCCGCCGACCTCTCCGATGACTTGACGGATGAGACGGACTCTCTTGCCAAGGGCGCCCTTACGCTCTGAAGGCCTGGCTTGCTTGGACTGCTTGGAGGCAGCTTTGAACTTGGTGACGGGGTGGCCCTTCTTCTGGCCCAAGGCGATGACCGCGGGGTGGCTCTTGACCATTATTTAATATTTATTAAAATATTGATTATTTTTAGGCATATCATGGGAAGCAATTCAGGCGGATGTCGCTGGAGACTAACTTTAGGTAGAAATCGCTGCCCTATACCAGATTGAAATGCAGGACTGACTGTTTGTCCGCAGATTGTCCAAATTAGACAGTAAAGATGAGGTAAGAGTCGATGATTTAGCCATCTATGTCTATCTGATATTTGTATTTAGCTTGAATCTATGTTATTTTTAAAATTACTTTATCCTAAACGTCAGCAACTTCTTCACATCTCAATTATAGAGGAGTTTAGGTGATTATCTCTTCTTATTAGTCGGCTTCTTAGAGCGGAACTGCATGGACTTTGAGGAAACATTTGAGTTGGCTGATAACAAATGCGTAGTCATGGTTATCAACGACGATATCGTTAGGAGAGGATTCTTCTAATGGCTTGAGCTTATGCTATCTTAGTTTTTCTTTATTGTAGAGGCTCATGAACTCGAGATCCTCAACAGACTAGTTGTCACGAGAATTGTAGCCTTGATTTTGAATTTTTAATTTCTTCTGTGTTTCTCATACTCCACCTCATTCCTTTTCTTCTCGAGAATTGCATCTAACTTCTTTTTTCTTTGTGCAAATTCCTCTAAAATATCAGGATGCAAGCAAACAGCTCCCTTGACCCAAGGATGCTTAGCAATTTCCACAATTGTTGGGCGCTCACTCGGAACAAAGGCAATCATCTTTTGAATCAAATCTTTGAATTGATCTGAGAAAAACGTGGGTAGTCTTTTTCTGCAGTGTGCACTCCAAAAGACATCATAGCGTTTCTCCTTTATGAGCTTATAATAGGGATCAGTAAGAGCAGCCCTTTCAAAGGGAGGGTTGCCTGCATACATGATGAACAGGATGACTCCAGCAGCAAAGATGTCTGTTCTTCGGCCGTCATAATTTTTAAGGGCGATTTATGGAGCCATGTAACCTTCAGTTCCCAATTTTGTCTTTAGAATTCCTGTACCGTTATGTCCTTTAATAAGGCATGAAAAGCCAAAGTCCGCTAATTTGAGTATGAAGGTCGATGTAGTAATAAATTTTCAGGCTTGATGTCTCGGTGGGCATAGCCTTTATCGTGCATGAAGTGAATTCCATTCATCATCTGATGGAAGTAATATCTGGTAACTTTTTCTGAAAATTTGCCAGTCTATGCAATGAAATCGAAGAGCTCTCCTCCTCCAGCGTACTCCAACACAATGGCATAGCAATTCTGAGCAGGTTCTTTTGGTTTTTTCATGATGGCATTTTCCTTAACCGCTATCAATTTGACCAAATTCTAATGACTAAATCTTTCATCACCTTTAGTTCTTCTTTTAGTGTTTAAAGTGTCGAAGTTTCTTGCTTGTACTGTTTGATGGCCACTTGTCTTCCTTCGGGATCGAGTGCTAATTTTACTCTAGGTTATGAGGGATCTACTCAGCGGAATAGCCGGAGCCTAGTGTCTTGACGATCTTATATTCGTCGAGATACTCGCAAGTTCCTTTGTATTCACTTTCCATCGTATGATTGAATGATATATCAGAGTAGAGCTTTTGTGGAATATTTTAGATAGAAACTATTACCGGCAGAAATAAGATCGTGGATAAAATGAGAGAACTTTAGTGCTTCAATGGGGTAGTCGGGCAAGAAACCACGGATTATGTTTGATTTATTAAAAATAATAAAAGATGGCATAAAAATTAAGATGTTAAAGATGATTCAGGGAATATCTGGTGGTTCAGATGTGAATCAGCATCTTGGTGCCTTTTACTATGGAGTTTTTATTAGTATTTCCCGAATTTTTTAGTTATTGAACGTATTGGTGATCGTAGCATGTCCACCCTTGAGAGGCCTCACCGACATCCTGGAAGATGGCTTTGCTTAAAGCTCATTCTTGATGCTTTTTACGATTTGGTATTTCAAGGAGCCTTCGTTATTCTTGCTCGGGCTGCTAGCATAATGGGGAGTAGAGATTGGACTCTTGGCAAACTTTTTTATTATGTGTGAATTTGTCTTCCTCGATGGAAAAATTCCAGTCTGCTTAAATTCTTTCGTAAAATCTATTCTGTCCCTCAGGAGTTCTGGATTGTATCTCTCTGATTTTGGTCTGACCATCGACCGACTCTTTTTTATACCCAAAGTGTTGAATATTTTCGAGCACTTAAAATGCTAATTGGTGCCCTGAAACCAGGTCCCGTTCAAGCTGCGTATAAACTCTTGCGCTTTTTCATTTTCTTCCCTGTGTTCTCTCGCAAGGATCACGTGCATGAATTCATCTAAATTGATGTTTTCCAAATCACTGGGAATCTCTTCCTTTTGCGGAGGTTATTTTTAGTATCGGTTTGTAGGGTTCTTGCGACTGGGGGGTCTGCTCTGCGGGTTGAATGTTTGTATGGAAAAGCATGTCTAAGCTCGTGATTTGAGATGGTTGCGAAGTTTCATGGCGAAGGGATGCGATTTTATGCTGTCTTTTTCATTGATAACTGTCCTGTAGTTGTGGAAACCGTCCAGGAATTCGTTCAGGTCGATGGTTTTTATTTTCTATTCTTATCTCTGGGTATACATTTATTAAATTTATATTAGACATTTGATCGGATCGGTAAGGCTTCCTCGGAGGATGGATTAAGCTGGGAACTGTATGTTCTATGAGATTTTGCAAAATGAGGTCAATAATCAAAGTAATAATGGTCATGATTTTGATTCATATTGACATAACTTTTAATTACTAGTGAGAGAAGAAGAAAGTTAGAGTTCTTCAAGTTTTGTTTTGGAAGAATGCCTTAATGATTTGATTCCCTAAGAATTTGAACTGCTTATGCTGAGATTGCATTATCATGGGTTTTATTTTAACAATTTAAAGTATAATTGGTGCACATCAATCAACTGAGAATTCCTCCAATTCCGAAGTTACATCCAAAAAGCTTTTGTGGGCAGAATGAAGGCTGCTGATGAACTCGTAGAAAGCTTCTTATTGTTTCACTCCAGTCTTGAGTTTTTTCAGCATATCCCGCTCGCAGGCAGCTTATTTTTTGACAAGCTCTCTAATCCGTAGCACTGTCAATGCTATTTTGGTGGACTTTATGAGCCCCTCGAGCTTTTTCTCCTTTCCTGTAGCCGCTTGCTCGATTGGAAGATGTGGCGGGAAGTCCTTGGCAGTGATGATTGATGTTTCCTTCATGTCGCCATGCTGGCTTCCCTCCTTCCAACTCTAGGGATGGTTTTTTTCTTCTCCAGCTTCTTCGCTGCTCTTGTCAGGTTTCTAAGTAGGCGCATTTTTACCTCAATTTCGGCCTCACTCTTGAATGATAGTGGGTCTGGCTACTCCTCATTGTCAGCTGGCTTTGTCGGCTTCTGGGCGAACTGGTGGTGTTGCTGAGGGTTCGCCTGTTTTGGGCTCCCTTGCTTGGAAGGCTTTGACTGCTTGCTCCCCTGCATTTCTTTCAATTATATTATAGCTCAATTGCTATTTCGCTTTCACTTCAAATTACTAATCTCCAAACGTAGCAAACAATCAACCAAAATCCTCATTTGCCTTAACTTTTCTTTTACCCATAAAATAGATGAATTGGAGTGTTCTAAGAGCCCCAGGCATAATTGTCATCCCTTATGAATAATATAAAATGATTATCATCGAAATTAGTCATAAAAGCAAGTATTCGTTCAAAACATAAGGATTGGAAGTTTTGGTGGTATTCTGAACCCGAAAAATGTTTGTTTGGCTTTTGATTTTATAATATATCCCCATTCTCATCTATATGATGCAGCACAAAGAAACTCACAGCGACGAGTAGAGGAGTATATAAAGCTTCGAAGAAGCAGGCCAGCAACAACCCCTCTTCCAGCAGTTCAACTAAACTCTCCAAGAGCTGGTCGTTTCGATCTGCGAGGGGTAACAATAATAATCGACCCGAAAGAATATCAAAAAGCTGAAGGCCATCAGTTGCAAGAGGTTTACGTACAACCAAGTCCTTGGTTACCAACTGCTCAACAAGCTCTACTTTGTCCTCAAGAACACTACTGGCCTGCCACCCGATACATAAAAGCCTTAAGGAAAATCTAGCGTGATCTCCTTACCATCTTCAAGGCTGGCTTTTCAAACATCGACAAGTTTGTGAAGGAATATGAAAAATGATAGTTTATTATCGTTATTATTGAATACATCATAGAAGATTCTTACTAAAATCTGCTGTCAGGGCATTCTCAAGAGCATTTTGCTTCTTGTAGATTTACCGGATCGAGCTTCTCAACTTTTCATCAGTTATCACCTATTATTTTTCAATTTTCCTTCTTTCCAGTAAAAATTTCTAAGGATGTAAGACCTAACTGGTGAGTTTGTACTTCACTCGGCTCACCTGACTGGCTGAGCTTGAATCTTTCATCAATTTTTCTCTAGATTTAGTGGAAATGTGGTCTTTGAGCCCACTCCGAACCCTACTTATGTCAGCTTCTATCCTTTCTTTCCCGGGTTTGTTGTGACTCCAAAATCGGGAATTTCGAAGTTTCGATCATAAAGTTGGGCAAATTCCAAATTAGAGAACAAATTTTCAATCTTCTTCCGCTCGTATCCCTTTTATATGTATTTTAAAGCCCGTCGAAGAGTCCAAGCAGAAACTCAAAGTTGCGAATCACATGAACGTTTGTTCCTTTACACTTCCATGGGTTTTGAATGAGGTTGTTTATCTATTTTCGTTTCGTCTACGACTCTTCAAGTTATCTTGAGTTGAAGCTTGGCCAGTTGCTCGATAGAATGGCAGTGAAGTCTATATAGGCTGTAAAAAATACCATTATTTGTGTAGATTCCAACAGAAGGCTCAATGGAAGATGTTGGAACCCATCTCTTTCCTCTATTTTAAAGCAAGGCAAAGTTGTTGCAGGATTGAATCTTGGCTATTTTTTCATTTCGCCATAGGTCATACACTCTCAAATTGGAGTTAGCATCAATCACAAAAGCAAGGCCAAGCTCTGAAACCTTGATATTTGCTATTCTATAGTCGATCTTAGATTCGAAAATGTTGGTCCTTTTCATCTAGTTTTGGAGATTAACGATGTTATCAATCTGAACCTATCCTTTGCTGCTTCCAGAGATCAGCTTCCATCCCTCGAAGAATCGCAGAGCAGTTACGGAACCTTGGTGCTTGTCCGTATTGTAGATAATATTGGCAGTGTTTGTGCTCCAGATGGTGATGGCTCCGTTGTCGAGCCCACAGGCAAAATATTGCTCATCAGGCAAGGAGAGAGTGGTTGATGAAACTTCATAAATGTTCTTGTAGATTTTATGTTCTTCAGGGCAACTTTTTGGTTCAGGTAGTCAATTTTTTCTTTTGAGAATTTTTAGGGTATTTTTTGTAGGAAGTGCTGTATGTATAAATAATTGGGGTAGTAATTTGCCTTTTTGGCAAAGAATTGAGAGATTTTGAATTATTTTGTATTGGTCCACCCGTAAATTATCTTTTAAGGGATTTCGATGTATCTTCCCTTTTAGAACTATTTTTTCTTCTCAAGCTACAGTTTGGAATGAATCACATATACATAGGGTTTAAATTTTGGAAGAGGATAGGCAAGCGTATTGTCACTTCCATTTTAAACCAACAGCTAAGCTTTTTTAATGATCGGATTAAATTGAACTTCTTCTTTTATCGTATCCTCTATGGTTGCTCTACTTTCTTTTATTACTTCTTTTTAGGATCCTTTTTAATATCAACTTCGACTGGAACTTATACCTTCTTCGCCATCTTTGCAAGTATTTGCTATCTCGTCAAAGGAATCTTCTTTCCCTCAAACTTAATCTCTAGCAGTTTTTCGCTGATCTTAGTTACCTATGCTTATATGTTGGCATATGTAAGTGGGTATCTCAGCTTTTTCTTGAATTCTTACTATTCTAGAGGAATTGTTTGGTTTTTGTTGATTTCGTTAAGGTCGATGGGGCTTCTGGGATCTTATAGAGCAGGATGCTGCCGTCGTAGGTGTAGATGAAGAGGAGCCTTCCGTAGTCTGCGAACTCGCAGCTGTAGGGCAGCTTGTTGGGGTCGTTGTCGTCGGCGGCGACTTCGATGGTGTGCGTGAGGACGAGCTTGGGCTCCGAGTGCTTGTACCTGAGCAGGTAGACCCTGCTGTGGCTGTTGAGGATGACTGCCATCGTCGTTATGGAGACGTCGCCGTCGTTGATGAAAGTCTCGGAGATGTAAAGCACCCTCCTGCCGAGGCAAAGTTCCTTTTTGGAGAATACAATCTTCTTGGCCAAATCCAGCAGGTACACGCTCCCGCCCTTGTCACCCGCCAGCAGATGGTTATGATGCTTGGAGAAGGTACTGAAGCAGGATATGTTTTATACATCGATTGTGTTCTGCGAAAGATACTCTTCACTGATCCTTCGTAATTCTTATCTTTTTTCTTTTATTCGATCTCGAACATGCTCAAGCTGAGCTTATGCAAAATGGTTTCCCTGAGCACCTCATCGATGAGTCTGTATGGTTGAGGCAATAAGTCCTCTCGGTGGTCGGGATTGCAAATTCCCCACTAGTTAAGATCAAATTTGCTCATAAGTTATATTATTATCACTATGAATACGAATGGGTAACAACTGATGCAAATTAATTGATCAAAACTTCGGAACGAAAAATTCAGTATGTTGGTCGTCATTTTCATGCACTATTGGTTTTTATCTTCCGTTGGAGTATTCTTTTTTGTTGGAACGATTGAAGAATTGGGACCTGTCAAAGTTTTTCTTTTTGGAGCGGACGAAGTTATCAAATTATGATTTGTTCTTGCCAGGGAAATAGACTTATATAAGTTTGTCTTGCAATAAGTAAGGTTGACTTATGTCCTTTGTTGTACCTCTGCGATGCCTTTTGTGCTTGCTTTTCATAACCTCTTCAGGAATGGCAGGGATATCATAGCTGGTCTTCTGAATAACTCTTTTGTTGGGACTGTTAATATCAATTTATTCAAGATCCCCAGCTTCCTTTTATGTCCCACTAATCTTCAAAATGTGCGTCTTGTTGTCAATTCTTCTGTTGGAAGCAAAGCTATCCTTATGATATGCTGATATATCATTTTCGCTGATTTCATGCTTCGTTGATTCACCGATAGTGTTTTATTTGTCATTAAGTTCAACTTCATTTTCTCTTTCAAGGATTCTAAACGTCTTAGCGCCTCTCAGACTGCCTTTACTTTTAGAGTATTTGCTATTATTTTTTGTCTACTAATGGAAACTAGGATCGACATTTTCATCATTTTTGGGTGAGTTACAGATAAAATCTTCGAAGATGAATTCCTTTACCAGCTAGACGTTTTGGATGTTTGTTTTGTCCTGTAGAATACTGTCGATTTTGTCTTATAGTTGCTTATTTTATTCTGCTTGCTTTTACCTACGCAAATTGATACAGAAGTATTGCTGAAGTTCATGACTAGGATTCTCTTCTATCTTTTCCAGCTATATTTCGTTAAGTTATTTCATTGATGTTAGTTTATTGAGGCCTGACTTCCTGCTTTATCCTCTACTTAGCATGCTTTAGACCGACCCTTCATGGTGTAACTAAACAGTATCAATAATGCTTGAGCTTGGAAGTGCTTGAGGCGCATGCCTGATGTTCTATTGCAGATGTTTACTTCTATTGAATTCTTTGGACTTCGTGAGGTCAATTTGTTGAGGTTAGTTTTCCAGATTAATTACAAAGTGATGTTTAGTTTAAGGCTATTTCTGGAAATCATTTGCAACTCTCACCCTATTGATCTGCTTTTATTGTTACTCACGATCTACGATTCTCAAAACCGTTGTGTTTTATGTCGCTAATAATGCAATAGTGAGAAGAACGAAAGGTTTTACTGCTAAATTGTCGATTGCAAAGACGATTCCTAAGTACGAAAGCATAAAGTATAGCTGGCTGTTGATATAGCACTTATAACAAAGACCTATCAGAGTCAAATACAGTGCTATTGTTGTTATTCCCATCAGAACAAACAAAGTCTTCTTTAATTTCCATTTTCTTGCTAATATTATTTATCGTTTATCGATTACTCTGCCTTTACTGATCTTTCCTGTAAGATTTGCAATACGATTGTTACTGAGCTGATGATAGAGCCGAAGCCAATAGCGGGGTACCAAAATTTAGTCTAGAAGAGAAAAATTCCGATGATTGAATATGTGAAAAGCAAGGATAGCAATTGAATGCCGAACCTCCTTCCAAATATCAGCGCAAAGGTATAATTTCTTAAAAAGTACTTGAATATTCCGCAGCTTCCAGTTTTATGTTTTTTATTGGGTTCTCTTTGAAGGTTGTCATCGATCATCTTCTTGCTTTTCTCATCTTTTTCGATTCGTTCGTCTCGGTTGACCTCTGCCAGGGTGGATTTGAGCGATGCGAGTGCAGCAATGGCCAAGAGGGCATAAATTGCCAACGCTATAGGGTATAAGTCCATTAATATTAATACTTTTGAATTAACGAATATAAATCAGTTAAACCAATTATTTTAAATAAAGCATTCATAAATCAAATCATAGGCACTAATCTTCCTCTTAGTTTGCACTGGGTAATGCTTTTGGCTTTGGAGTGACTTACACTAATTGCAAATGAAGGAGAAGACTTCCTAAGATGCCCTGCTTGCTGTATAATGGCAATTTAAGTAGATCAGCTGTTGTTATCAACACCTCAAGATCACCTAAGAAATCGTCTCTCACTGATTTGTATTTTTTGTTATAGATTTTAATCTTCATGTCACTTGGGTTTTCGGAGATGTCAATGGGTTCAAATTACTGATTCCAGCTGCAAACGCCGTCTTAACAGCTCTTGCAGACAGTCTTCAGCTTGCTCTTGCCACGTTGTAGTTGAGAATGCAATAAACATCTGACAACTTAGAAAGGTATTCGAATCCTTGTCGATGAATTCTACGTTCAATATGCTTATTTTAAGCTTCATGTGATCGTCAAGTGGGTAGATTAGGTTGTAATGCTCTGTAGGCTAGCTTTCTTCAATTTCGGCTTATTTTTCTTAGATAGGCAATTCAGGTTCCTTCAATTCAGAAATGATTGATTCGAAAGGCTAAGGATGATCCAAATTGATCACTGAGCTGAATTCATCCTCTATCATATGGTTATTTTCTTCAATAGGAAGGAAACATTCTTAAACTTTTGGAGACTATTCATGATTGATGATGGATTTAAAGTTTTCTTCTTCGAAATGAGCATTATCCATGCATTAATAGAAACCTTTATGCTCATTTTAGTGAACCATCGATGATCTAATGTAGTAATTTCCTGGTTCAGGATGTATCTAAGACTGCCTTTTGGGTGTGCTTAAGCCTGAATCATATATAACTTTTATTTATTGTCTGCTTGCTCGGACATAGCTTGCTTCAGGTGAAGGTGAAAGCATGGATTATTTTGGAACTTTTTGAGTGACTGCACCAGCATTGCTATTGATATCGACATAAAGTCTATTAAATTCTCCAAGTTTATTATCAATTTCATCGAATAGATCCACACCGTCAATAACTTTATAACTGCACTTCAGCCGATAGTCTATTTATTGCTTCGATTGAATGTTTTATGCGTGAGCCTCATCGTTAAGGCGGCCCTTCTCGATTGCCACTCTTCTCAGGTTCCTAAGAACTTGGTTGGAAGGATCGATATTAAGAGCATTTTGGAAGGATGCATGTGCCTCTTCATATTTTATTTTTCCAAGAGAAGCAATCCTTTGAGGACGTGTGCTCATGATTGTTAAAAGCATAACGAAGTGAACCTTAGACATCATCCAAGCTTTTTGATGATTTTGCTCTGATGAGTAGAGGCAGGAGATACTGCAGCACAAATTTTTCAAAGCATCTTCATCTTCGACCAGTTTGGTCAATATGGAGAATAGGTTGAAATACGCTATGTAGTTGCGTGGATTGATCCTTAGAGCTTTTTCGAGATCTCTGATGGCTTCATCATCGCTACCGAGTTGCGATAGAAAGAGGGCGCGGTTGACATAGAGATTGGAATAGTTGGATTAGCGTTTGATTATGCTGGAGATCTACTTGAGGCCTTCCGAATACTATCCGCTATAAAAAAGATGGGTAATGTTGGTGAATTGGTTTTACTAAAGCATGATTATCTTTATAATTCGCATGGAATTACATCTGTAGCATCACAAGAGATACTGGAAATTGAATGCGCGCACTAAATCATCCATAGAATTCCCAATGCCTAAGCATTTATCACCAGGGATAGCAAATAATACAAGAAAAATGCTCATATTGATGATCCATCATATATAATTATAACTTTTTTCAGCCTAAATAAACAGAAGTTAAGAGATAAAATTCAATATTTTTTGTTGCTTTCCTTCTTGTGAAATGAGTAGTTTAATTTGTCCAAAGAATCTCCTTATACGTGCTTGGGAGTCGGAATAGGATTTGATTGTGGAGGAGGTAGAAGGTTTATCTCAATATTGTTGAGGTCTTTCGGCGTCTGCGGTTGGTTTCTTTGATGGTATCGCTATGGATTCGACTCGTGTTCATCGTAGCCTTCAGTCTTGGACCTACGATGAGAATTTGAAGGAGTGGCTTGATACGTTACCCGGTTAAACATTTTGGAAATTTCAAACATCCGACGGTTCTCTTCGTAATCCAGTCTTTCCCTTTGACGGTACGCATACATCACATCTTTTTCTTTCTCCATTTTTTCCCTCTAGGCTTTCTACCTCATTTGTCGATCGTAACATTCCTTGAGCATGCTTTTTTCATCTTCTTTCTTCCTCAAATTGCGATTGGACTCCGCTACAGCTCGTTGATGGCTTCTTAATTGATCTGATGTGAATGTTATGTGAAGGCTTTGAATTACATCTGTTTCCTCCGGGCCTTGTCTTCGATCTGTTGCTTATTGTACTGGAGGATATTGCTCATGTATCGCTGCTTCATCATATTGATCTCTCGCTCTTTCTCGGTAGAATACCAGAAGCTCATCTCAATAATTTTATTTCCACAATAAAAATATAAAACTGAGTAACTTTTCTACAATGTTAATGAATATTTCAATATGGCCAACAATTATCCACTACAATATGAAAACGGGGCTTTTCGTGGAGATTTTAAAAACTTTAAAATGTTGATAAAATATCTACATACAAATCATTTGATTTTCTCCATCTGCATCAGCACATGCCTTCCGTATTGGGACTTACTTATCTATTGGCAATTTTATTTCAGTTTGCTCTTCAAGAGAAGGCGTTTTTATTGAGATGAGCGGTCGAGAAGGCTTTGGATGACATAGTTTCCGAATTGGTTCTTGGCGATGATAACTAACCTATGTTAATTCATTTATTACTACTGGCTTCCGCAGATCTTGGAGATGATGGATTCGCTGAATGATTTCTTGGATGATTTGATCATTTTTTCGACGACATTGCTTGCGAACTTATTGCAGGAAAGGTCAGCGAAATTTTCTTAGAAAATCTTCAGCAACTGGTATTCATATTCCCTTGTGTTGGTCACTATGTGCTGCATGATGTAGTTTCCATATTGGCACTTGGACAGTCTTAGAGTCATTCCTATGAGAATGTCCATCATTTTGACCCTTATTTGCTCATTACGGCCACTTTCCAAATATTTTTGAACCACCCTGCAGCCGAAAGAATGGAAGGAAAGTTTCTCAATCTTTATATGGCATGTCTTACATTATTCATGATGAGTTTGGAGAGGAATTCAGTTGTTTCTTTCTCGAAAATCTAAAGAATTCTTTGAATGATGTGGTTTCCATTTTGATTCATGATGATCTGCATAGCGTTAACTTCTATTATCTTCACAATTTCAGCTTGTATTTTGGCCTTGCCGTGAGCATATTCCACGATTTTCTGTATAACTCTGCATCCATAGCTATGCAAGCACACAAATAAAAATTCCTTTTTGGTCAGTTAGTAAATGCACTCTTTTGCCTTTCATTCCCGACCTCAATGTACTTCTGCACGACATAATTTCCAAACTTATCATAGATGAGGACGGGTATATGTTGATAAAGATACTCAAAGATCTTATTCTTGAGAAACTAGTCGCATGTTTCAAGGGCGGTTTGTATATTTCTGGAGCCGTATTGATCCTTGCACCACTCAGAGACATAGGCGAGGTTATTTAGTATTTCTTACTCTGGAGAATATATAGGAAAATAGCTTATTTGGGGCGAGTTGATACTCTGGAAGCTCTAGTAGTGCGCATATTCTTATTCTGTTTGAAGACTCAGTCTATGTTAGAACCTTGTATTACTTTCTTGTGTTATTTAGCTGGATCTCGAATTAAGTTATCTAACAAGTTTTTTATTTTTGTTACAGCTTCGTTGATGAGTTAAATTGATACAGTTACCATGTCTTCTGACCCTAGTCGAAGAAATCTTCCTCGATCTTGATTAAAAATCGAATACGCGGTAGCCGAGATTGAAAAGTATTGGCGGTGCGGAAAAAGCGAACTCCCGATCCTGAGTATTCGCATTTTTTATTGAAGATGTGGTCGGAACGTCATCATCATCTGAGTTGTTTCGAAAAATACCGTCCAGGAGATGCATTGGAAGAAAGTTTTAGTCCTAATCTGTTTATTTTTTTTGCATTTGCTTTAATATATAATGCTTTTATTACTCCTTTAAAATTATTATAGGAGGAAATTACTTAGGATAGCCTTAAGGATGCTTCCTAAAAGGATATGTAACTTAATTCATAAACATGATTTAGATTTTATTCATATATCGGTATTAAACAATAGGCAAATGGTGATTATTAGAATAGAAGTACATATCATCAATTAAAATTGTAGCCGTCGAAGCCATTTGATTGGCCTTGGCTGAATCCGCTGAATCCGCCAAATCCAGGGAAGCCTTTATGGTTTGATGATCCTCGCTTATTGCCCTTTTCTCTGTTCATACCGGCTCTCATTCCTCCAAAACCTGGGAATCCAAAGCCGGAATCGCCTCCTCCGCCCATGAACATTTCAAAGATTTGTGAAGGGTCAATGCCCATGCCATTCGTATCTGTTCCGTTGAATGTAAATTTGAAGTTTCCTGGGTTTCCAGCATTGAAATGCATATTGCCAAAGTCAGGCATTCCCTGATCGCCATCGTAATCCATTTGTCCGCAGTCATATCTCTTCTTTTCTCGGGATCAGTGAGGACTCCATGGGCTTCAGCAATGTCCTTGAACTTTTTGGAAGCCTCTTCTTGCTCAACATCACTCTTTCCTCTATTTCTGTCAGGATGATATTTAAGTGCAAGTGCCTTGTAAGCCTTTTTAATCTCGGCTTCTGTTGCTGTCCTTGGAACTCCAAGAATTGCATAATAATCCTTCTTTTTGGCCTGTCTTTCTTTCTTCTTTGCCTATTCGATTTTGCCTTCATGTTGGCAGAAGGATCAAGCTCTTGAATCTTGCTATAATCATTTAAGGCAGCAGTGTAGTCCTATCTTTCCATGTTCAGCTCTGCTCTTCTGATGAGAGATTTCATGTAATTTGGATCAAGCTCCAGGGATTTATTAAGGTCTTGAAGAGCTTTGATTTTTTCTCCCCGCTTCATGAAGGTCAAGGCACGGTTGGAGTAGATGATGGAGTTGAGTTTCTTGTTGAATGGGTCGAGGTTGAGAGCTTATGTGTATTTATGTTCAGCCTATGCCCATTTTTGTTGCTTTATCAATTAGTTTCCTTCCTCCTTATAAGTCTCACACTTTTTGGCCTTGTTTAAGCTTATGGCATTTGGCGTTTTCAGGATCCAAACGCATTCCATCAGTAAAATATTTCTTGGCCTTGTTGCTGTCTCCGCTATAGAGTTCGATGATACCCTTGAGGTAGTAGAAGTCAGGAGTATTTTCATTATGAATTGAGTTTAGAAGGGTATTGGCTTCAGCAGTCTGACCAGTTTTAGCAAGGCATTCCACTCTGTTCAATTTGAGTGATTTATTGTGAGGGATTTTGTTGACCAAGTGGGTGATGCAGGAAAGAGCTTCAGCATAGTCGTAACCTCTCTCTGCAGCAAGATACCTGTCGTAGTTGGATTTTAAGGATTCCACTTCTTCGAGTTAGTTGCTTGCAGCAGTAGTCTTTTCGATGGCTACAGCCTGTTTTGCAGCTTCAAGAGCCTCATCAAATCTTAGCAGATTGAGGCAAGCCTGAGATTTTTTCTTCCAAGCCTTAGGCAAATTATTGTTGATTTTAATGGCTCTATCGCAGTCCTTGATGCATTCTTCGAACTTGTTTAGATTGTAGTAGCAAAGGGCTCTATTGGTAAAGTAGCTTGGATCTAACTGATCAACTTCAATGGCTTTGGTATAGAAGGTTATGGCTTTGGCGTAGTCCTGGTTTTTGTAGGCCTGGTTACCTTGTTCTTTGAATTTGTGAGCAGCACTATTGTATTCGATGTCCATTGGTTTGTTATTATTATACTCTCCTCCGAAAAGCGACATTATTTGTTCACTCGAGAATATTCTAGATTACTCTTTTTTTCTATTTAATTCTGATATTTCAAGCGCCCTGCATATGAAAATAAGGAGTATAAAGATATCATGATGAAAAAGTGAAGCCATCAACTATATGTTACTGATTCGACAAGGTTATGAAACCTGTTCTCGTTAAGACTGTATCTTTTTGCAAACTTTACGAATGAGTTATGAGGTCTTTATCCGGCTGATTGATAAAGGTTCATATATCTTTGAGCCTTCTTCTCTTCGATGTTGTCTATGACCTCTACAGAGTCTGGATGTCTTTCGTATGTTACTATTGAAATTCCACTCTTGATTTTTCCGAAAAACTCTAATCTATCCTTATCTTTTTTGTTGATGAATTTGTGATAAATGTCATCCTTGGTTTCTCCACTCGAAATGAAATATTTCTCATACCAATTTTCCGATTCCTTGGATAGTAATTTGCTGATCTCTTCATTTTTTATCTGTTCTGCCTGCCAGATGATCTTATCAACTGGCAATTGATCGTTGCAGTATGTATATTATTTTAATGCTTCCATGCACTGAACGAATTCTTCTTAAAATTGATCACCTATATTCTTAAATTTTTTCTATAGGTGTACCATTATTCCAACTGCAAGGCGTACCATGGCAAATTTTTTCTCTTTGAGGATGAACTTGAAGATTTTGGAGATATACTAAATGGGAAAATTATAAACAAAGAAGCAGATGAACCATTGAAAGATCCACATTTCATCGGGGATTGAGATTGCTTCGATCTTTTAGGCAAAACTCTTGCATTTTATCTTTAAAAGCTTCCAAAAGAGTTAGCAATAAAGTCTTGCAAGTGGAAAGAGATCCTAGTATAAGCCAAAGACCATGAGTTATGGATGAATTAGCATCCCTACAAACGATTTTACGCTTCTATTTCACTCATTCCGTTGAGTAGAAAGTATCCAGCGACAAAATTGATGCCTTGAGTATATCCGAGTTTCGGATAATGCAGGGCGATTCTTTTCAAAAGTCGTTCAAAGGTTGTCTTATTGCTTGCTTGTTTGAAATATTATTATTTTGGATAGGTGCGTTATATATCTTTTGCGATTTGGGAGAAGGCAGGATGTGTGGTGGTATTGATATCGAACGCATCTATCTTTAGTTCTTGATTATCGATATTGAGATAGTCTTGGAGTTTGACTTCGTTTATCTCAACATTTTTTAATTCGTTTGGCTTTATTTCAATCTTTTTTCTTTTCTTTAAGGCTAGCTGGCGGCGAAACAATTTCCCATTAATTCTATAATATCAAATAATCAGATTAACAAACTCTCACAATAATTTCAAAAAATATATATCTTCGGCACTTTCTTCAAATCTTAAATCAAAAATAATGCCCATTCCTTAGGCATCAGGCCCGCATAGCTAATAAATATTGTTTTATCAGTCATTTAGTGATTCCAAACATAAAGATCACGGTGGGCAAATCAAAGAGGATAGTAAATGTGCGGCATAAAATGATAGTAAAACGGCAATTGCGTGGGTTAGAACTTGCAAGCATCAGCTAAGAGATTGGTAAAGGATGGAATGGTTGCTTGTTAGGTCTGATCTTTAATTTACTCGTATTCTATTTTTATCGGTGTGACGTTATTCACCTCTAAAACCTTTGTTTTTCTTGTCTTTAGCTACTTCTCGACCGCACTGCGGATCACCAGGTCTCTCTTAGTCTCGTAGATAGTGCCTGATGTTCTAAAGCGTGAAACAATCAACTTTGCTGTTGATTACTTAATATCCAAAATTTTTGCAGCATTTTTTATAGTATATCCCTACTTTTGCACCATTTCGATTAGCCTTATGCGGTTCTAAATTATGGCCATGTCTACGTCGTAGGGGATCCTATCATACTTCCTTTTTATATTTGACGATTATGTCGACATTTTATAAAACTATTATATCAAACATATTGAAAGTTACGATATAAATAGGTAATAGGGCTTTTTTTACTGAGAGGAGTTGGCGAGTAATACAGTCTAAGATTCGAAATTGAGTTAAATTATAGAAAATTTGAAATGGGGGCGGGTATAGTCATTTTTATTCATTAGAATGATTCGTTACATTTCTTATATCATTTTTTACATTTAGTGGTCATTAAGCTGACGAAGCCATATGTTTTAGGAGGGGTTTCTCATAATAATAAATGAAATTAAAATAATCAAATAGCCTTAATAAAAAAATATACTTACCACAATTAAAAACCATTGAATCCAATCACATAACCCCTAAAAATAAACTCAAAAATCAAAGCCTTCCCAAAATACTCGCTTTTAACGTTTAGCAAATTTAATCAAAATTGATGATCAAACACAATAGAAACGTAATCAATGATCGAAAACCTTTGAAGGAAAGATTGAAGGCTCTCTACAGCAAAAAAAGAGACCATTTACAATTCAACAACATTTAAAATGAAACAAGCCCCAAAAATATCGACCAGGCAGACATACCAACCACTTCAAAAGAGAAATTTAGAAAAATTTAGTAGAGATCAAGAAAGTTAAGGAGAACAATCGAAGATAAATGTCGAAGAAAAAGATAGTGGCAGATAGGTACAAAACACCAAGACACTCAAATCCACATTCTGAAGAATCCGATATTAATCACCAGAATTCATTGAGAATAGCGACGCAAGAAACTGTTTTTTCGAAATTAAATGAAATTATCATGACCTCGCAGGCAAAGACCTCGCCTGCTGCTCATGAGTAGAAGATCTTGTCTTTGAGGTCCTATCTCAATGAGGGAAGAAGTCTAGGCAAGAGTAGAGAGATCGAAAAATCAAGAAAAAAGATAAAAACATAGGCATATTAGCCTTAGTATAGAAAGTATAGCACAAACCCAAAAGATGCGAGATAAAACACAACTAAAACTACCATTAGTGGAGGAAACTCTCTATCGATTCTTTGAGCAACGTTAACATCAAGTATTAGAATACTTCATATGAGATTTAGACGGATAGGCTAGAGAGCATAAGAAGTAAGAATGATCATTCCTTGAGAAAATATTTCGAGGGAAAGGAGTATCTGTAAAAATTGATAAGCTATCGAGAGTCATCGACTCTGACCTCAAAACAATGATATATTGTAGTAGTTTTTACATTAATACATACTTTATGGATCGATAAAAAGTCAATCTATGGGTTGGGTGATTAATGGTAGGTTTTGGGTGGATAAATAAAGGTAATTAGATTATGTCAAATCATCCAAAAAGGTCAAGCTATGACCTTACTTGAAAATAGACGTAATTATCTCCATTTTCCTCCATTTATGATAGTTCTTTAGTGAGTTTATTCCAATCCATGGTTAAAATTTTTCACTCTCATGATTGAGGGACTGAATTTTTTAAACTTTTTTCATTTTTTCTTGAAAAATGATCTTTATTTGCGTTTTTCAGTTTTTTGATTGATGGTTTCTTCTTATTTTTTTTACCGAAATGAAAGATGAGTTTTATGAAATTTATCTTAGAGCTGTTTTTTGAGAATCTCCACATTTTTGAATCCTAGTAGAGCAGAGTAAGTTATAGTTTCAGTCGTCTTGGATTCGTTCTAAAAGAAAGATTCTCTTTTATTTCCAAGAGATGGCATCCGAACAAGTATTTTCTCATCATTACGAGCACCCGTCTCATACTTCAGTGAATTATATTTTGCCAATTTCTTTGATTTAAATGATATCTTTGGAGACGCTTGGTCAAAATTGATATTACTGTCATTTATTTTATATTTCAAAGGTTTTCGCCAGAATCTATCTTAAGTCTTCTGGCTTGTGGCGATCTATGTGTCACCTACATCAAATGGGATTTATTCTTCCGATATTATCTCCCTGATTTGATGCCATAATATGAACTGATGAATAATGCCTTATCAATAAGTACATTTTCCCCAAGCATCAATCCTTTTGATGGCCGATTTTGCATATGATACAACGATTGATCAATAAAATTATTAAACAGTATATATAAAGTCGAAAAAATGCGAAGATTATGCAACGGACAATCACCTTTCATGATTTCTGATTATTTCATTTAGACGGTCGAGAATTTAATGAGATTTATTGATATATTATCCTAAATAAGCCATATAATACTTCGTGCCTATGCAAGCCCTTGGAAATCTACCTCTACAGCTCGAGATTCACCAATCTACATGTTGATATTTTAAAGATAGTCTTCTCTTTTTCTCATTTACTTTAGGAACATTGATGAATCTGGAATCACTCGGTTGTTTATTGTCTGACGATGCTTTTACTCTATTATTTGATGACGAGTTATCATTTTAGGCTGAGAGAGTGACTCATTTTAGGAACTTATGATTATGTTAGAATGAAGTCATTTGATGCAATCTATTCTTACCTTTTTTATATGTTTTGTTTTTATTGTGAAATAATTTCGATTTTCTTTATTTATCTATAAACCTCATTGATCTATTTCGTCGGCTTATCATATTTGTAGTAATGATCTGGACTTTTAGAGCGGTACAAAGGAGGACTCTCTGTTCAAGTTCACAATAGCATTTCTTATTTACTTTTACATACTGATCGAAACAGTTAGGACAAAACTTTCGCTACCTCGGGAGTTGCATTGCTTTCAAATAAACCTAGTCGCTGATTTTGTTTTCTTTAGGTACTTTTCAGCTTGTTTTGAACTTTGTGGGTGAGACAAAGTGTTTTAGGTTTGCTCGATAGTTATCGAGATATAGTTATGCTTGTATTTGATCAAGAAGCTCTTGTTGTTTCCTGATTTGATTAATTTCATGCCTTTTTATTCGAGGTGGGTTAGTTGATTCACTCGATTTTCCTCTTCCCTCTAAACAGGTTTAAATTAGGTATTTTTAAGCAGCTCATTATACTGTATAATAAATCTATTCTGATATAAAAAATGGAAAAAAGTTGATTCTTTTGCAAAGTAATAGGTCTGTTTCTGCTGTGAGTTGCTGCAGTTATAATAATTTATAATATTATGAGTGACAACCAAACCCTAAGCATGATGAATAATGACACCGAGCATAAAAACATAACCCAGAATCCTAGTTTCGAGAAGCATCGTAAAGGATTAATCAGTTGCCAACTTTGATCTTCGTCATTCTCCACAATAATTAAAAGAAAATGCGCTTGTCTTCTTTCACACCTATACCAAGTTGGATGAAACATTTCCATTAAATAAACTGAAATAATCACCAAGTCTCAAGGTCAAGCAATACAAAGAGTCGGTTTACTATGGGTAGTTTCACAATGGGAAGAGAAGTGGTCTCGGAGTTATGGTATACAATAATCAGAGAGTTTACGAAGGAGAATGGCAGAATGACCAAAAGAAAGGCTTCGGAGCTGAAAAATTCCCGAATCAATGCTTTTACAAGGGGCAATATATGAATGGTAAGCCTCATGGAGTTGGATGCTATACTTGGCCAAATGGATAATACTATGATGGCTAATGGATGAATGGATTCAAGCATGGATCTGGCATGTGGAGAGGCCATCGAGGAGACTCCTATAAAGGAGAATGGAGATTTGGCAAGCCTGAAGGATATGGTGTTCATACTTGGCTCAACGGAGATACTTATGAAGGATAATTCAAGGAGTGTCTGAAGCATGGAGAGGGAATATAAAGATTTTCGAATGGAGATATGTACAAAGGCGGTTATATCAATGGGAAGCCTTCGGGATATGGATAGTATTACTGGCTGAATGGCAGTTACTTCAAGGGAAATTTCATAAACGGCCTTAGAGATGGTAAAGGTTCATGGAAGAAGGGAGTTGGAAACAGTGACAGATACGATGGAAATTATCGAAACGATAAAAAGTGGGGATATGGAGTTTTTACTTGGGCAAGTGGAAATGTCTACAAAGGAAACTATGAAGCAGATCTCAGAAACGGGTTTGGAGAAATGTATTGGGTAAATGGGACTTACTACAAAGGCCAGTGGGTTAATGGCATTCAAAATGGTTAGGGGTAAATCTACATCCCAACATAAGGCTATAAGAAAGGAATCTTCGAAAATAATAAAATCGTTGATGTTTGGTAAGAAAAAATCATAAACAAATCGCAGACATTAAAAACCAAGCAAACAAAAATCGGCATATGACATAAGGGCAAGAAGGCTCTAGCAAAAAAAGAAAGAGAGACTAATTTTAACCTCTTAGCTTAAAGAATAAAAATAATAAATCAGTTATTAGCAAATCATTAAAAAAGGAAAGCTATCGGATCAGATAACCAATGGAACGTATGAGGAGTGTAGATGGAAAGTAAGTCAACAGAAGCCTTCACTATAAACGCTCACTAAACCCAATCAAAGATAACTAAAAACTGTATTTTTAAAATAAACTAGTGACTCCATAAAGGGAAAGAATGAATGATAGTTCCAACTCACACCCTCTAAAGTCAAAACTGGGAAATATGACTGCGAAAAATTCACATTCTAGAGAAAGACTGTTGCATAGTTCGTTCTATCTGTACAAGCTAAATTGAGGCATAATAATTAAACCCAAAAAAATATGAAAAAATAGCATGAAGGAAGTAAGCCAGCCATGCTTTTAGAGGAAACTGTTGCCTAATGATATCTGATCCATTTTTTATATCTTCTATTCACAGTTAGCGTATTAAGCAAAAATAAAAAGATAAAAAATCAAGCTGGCAGTTTTTTTAATGTTCACTTATGTTAAGAATCTCAGACAATTCAATTTAATCTTACGTAAGAAATATTACAATGTGGGTAGTCTTAGAAATCAATATAACGATGGGTCTAAATGGGTAAAGAAATAATCATCCTTCCAAATTATTTGAACAAAATGATTTATTTTGTTTTTTTAAACTTACACCAGCTGGCAAATTCCTCATTAAATCATATTTCAGATTCTATTTAAAGCACATGAGGAGTTGATAAGCCTTAATAATGCCTTTAAATATATTTTAAAGTAATATAATTATATTTACGCATGGCAATGCCCCTAAATCGCCCATCCAGCCCAATCGCCTTTCTGAGCTAAGGTCTCATCTTCAAAAGACACCTCAGGATCAAGAGTTCTAGGCTTCCTCCAAACTTTTTTAGTCAAGTTCCCAGTTTTAGATATGAGGGTGCTTCTCTCATCTGCCAAGATTTCTCAGATTACAACCTGAGCAGAGAGATTCAGACACCCTGTTTCGAAAGACGTCATGTGGCTGGTGTTTCAAACGAAGAAAACTTGTAGGGTGAGAGAAAAGTTGAGACTGCTAGGCCGCCTCTGGTAAAAATGGATCACCAGATGGTCCGAATGAGGGAATCACAGTCATTCGGTAAACAGAGCAACAGGGTCTACCGTAAGTACAGTTTGGGAGCAAAGTTAGAAGGGGAGGCGAACTCGCCAGAAAAACATATCAGGCTTCCCAAGCTGCTCAACAAGGGGATTTTCGTTAAATGAAAGGGAGGAGTGATTATTTTTCTAGTCAATAAACTTGTGCCAATTCCTCCCTATCATTAAGCTTCACGAAATATCATCATCATTTGCAATAAAATTGAAGGATATTTAGAATGAAAACAAAACAAATTGAGTAAGAACTAATTTCCAACTCAAAAGTCATGCTAAAATATGGTTTAAATTCATTATTTTCCGTTGACGGTATTTCTCATCATTATTTTTTTTATTTTTCGGGAAAGTGACATGGCTTTTTTATTGATAATTTTAATAAAAGTATCACCATAATAATAACGATGATCCCTAATCACAGTCCTTTTTGTAAATAATCTGATGAATCAATCGGCAAACTCCAGTCTTGCATCTTGAACGTAAATTCCATCGAGGAAAGACCTCAAATCCTTATCCTGAATCACAGTTGATTGCTGGATTCTGGCACAACCTGGAGACATCTCAAGGTTGATGCCCTGGATGTCAGATTGTTCTTCTCCTCCTCCTCTTGGTAATCAATACACCCTCGGAGCATCAATCGCTTGTTCATCTTGAAACCCAAGAAGTTCTTGATTTCAACGCCTGTATAAGGGATTTACTCTGCCGTTATCGATGACGTTGACACGATGGGGAAATGGGAGTATGCAAGGACCATCTTGAATTTATATCCACGGTGACTCCCTGTGATCATGTTGCGGATGGTGCTGCGGACGGTTCCGAGGACGGCGTTTCTCTTCTTCTTCTGGAGCCACATCCTGAACTTGAGGCGAGGCTTCTTGTCTTGTCGTCTCCTTGCGGATCTCGATGGGGACATGCTTGAACCTGCGGGTGAGGGTGCCACTTGCCCTTACACCACCTCCTGGCCTTGATGTCGACGTTGACGCCCTCGGGGATTCTAGCTTGCTCTGCAAGATTACTTCATGGTAATTAGAATAATAAATAATAAATAATATAATTCAATTTGTCATGGGAGGGCAAAAGATAGCATAACCAAAAGCAGTTCCTGATGATATGGTAGATAATTATGACAATCAAAGAGCATGAACTGTTTTCTGACGTTTCCGACGACCTCATTGGGGGTGACCTTGAGGACATTGAAGTGGACGGTCTTGGTGAGGGTCTGCATTCTCCGATGAGGACGATATCACCTCCTTGACTGAGAAGGCGGGTGAGACGTGGGCGGGGATGTTGCGGTGGCGTTTCTCGTACCTGTTGTACTTGGGAACGTAGTGCAGATAATCCTGCGGACCACAATGGTGCGCTGCATCTTGGTGGAAATGACAATGCCCTTCAGGATCTTGCCGCGGATGGTGACTCCGGAAGTGAAGGGGCATTTGCGGTCGATGTAGTTTGACTCAATGGCTTCCTTGGGTGTCTTGAAGCCCAATCCGATGTTCTTATAGTATCTGACTCCTGAGGAGGTCTTCTTGGCAAGCAATTTTTGCTGTTCAGGAAGACATTGTCCTGCTTCTGGAAGGAACGCTCGTGCTGGATATCGGCCATGTGTGGTGGATTATATTTATAATATATTCAATATTTTAATTTTGGATTGAGGTGAGCATATACATTACCCATCAGGAAGACGCTTGCTCCATCTATTAGAAATTGCAATCGATCGTCTCTTTCGTTGACTTGGAAGATTAGCTAGCGGCTGGCTTCTCAGAAGGAACGGGTTTGGTGGATTCGTTGATGATTTGAGATCGCTATAGCTACTCACGCTGGGAAACTTAGTACTCAGCTTCTTTTTCGTCATCGTCTTAGTCCTTGTACTCTTAGAGATCAATTTTTTCTCTCTTCTTTTACTCTCTTTCCACCTCGCGTTCGTCTTAGCGATCTTAGCCTCTGCTCTCTGGCTGCAGACCACGGATGAAGCCTTCAACATCTGACAGCCTTTCAACAGTCTATATCATACAAGCTATACCTTGCCATCGACCTGCCATTGGTATTTTTCCTTGGCTGCTGCCAGTTCATTGGTCTTCTGGACCATTCTTTCGACGTTGTCAGTTTCATAGACATACTGTTCGCCTCTTCTCTTGACGACTACCCTGAAGATGCTTCCTCTTTTGTCCAAGGCAGCAACTCCATCAAGGCCCTCTCTTTCCTTCTCTTTTTCGCGTTCTGACTTCTTGTTATCCACGACCACAATTTCCTCCTCATTAGCAAGCTCATTCAACGGAATATTGCCATAAAAATCGTCAAGCCACTCATCCATAGTTGTAGTTTTTATCTCCAGTGGACTGAAGATTTCATTTTCGTATCTGATGCGTTTTCCATTGATCCACGATGATGAGTTATCGAATTAAAACCTGTAAAGACCTTTTTTGACTGCGTTGACTGAGTTTTTCAGCTGACCGACGACCTTATCATGGGTAAAGAGTAAAGTCTTCACCTCCTTGGGACTAGTTACTTAGCCCAAGTAGTATAATTTCACTGTAATGTCAAGGCTTACTACTTCTATCCTAAAGTAGAAGATAGAAAAGTCTTAAAGGATTTAGAAGGTACGGACGGCTGTGGCTCCTCTGTCGATATCGATCACCTCTGCCACTCCTGCAGTGTTGTATGGATTGGCTGATTCCTGAGGGTATCCAATCATGGGTTTCTTCATAACCATTTCAATGATTCCGCGAGCAAAGGTAGAGTTGTTGGCGACGAAATCGGTGAACTTTTGCTTTCCGAGTTTGAGGATGACCTTGAAGAAGAGGGAAAACTCATCAGCCAGGAGCTTTTTTACTTCATCTGAAAGTTTGTTGAATGCGTGGACCACCAGCTAAGAAGTGGCGAACTTTCTGTCGAAGTGGAAGACATAGAAGTATCGCATGGCACCAGCATCAAGAACTTCTGTTGGACTGCATTGAGATCCATTGTTATCAGGATCATCAGCACGTGTTTGAGTAGCAGTGCTAACTTTTCATGTCGCCTCAGAAGATACTCAATCGATTGATTGGAGTATAGGCATTCAAAGTTCTTGCGTTTCTTGAGTTCTGTTGGCAATCCATCGTTGGTGAGGATGATGTTAAGCAGTGTCTTGGGTATGCATCCACTCACGAAAGTGAGCAGGTCGTTGGGGTCCAAATTTCTACCGTTTTTCTGCACGAGTATCTCTTTGAGTTCCTCCTTGACAGGTTTGGGGGTGAGAAACTCCTGTTCGCTCTTCTTGTTGCGAATCAGCCTCCAAAGGTCGACGCTGATGATGTTGAGGTAGGCCAGATAGCCCGCATATCCTCCGAATACGTTATTTTCGAGCCCGTCCTGGAGGACGACGTCGCCGAGTATGTATTTTTCGCGTTTGTTGCTGCGCAGCGAGGGATAGAAGTTGACCCATCCCTGGATGAGGTCGATGAGGGGCGAGGTTTCCTCCGCACAGTCGACCTGGTTTTCGACGAGGGCGGTGATGACTGTGGTTTCGAGGGCGGCCTGCGCGAAGGTGCCGGCGAGGTGGGGCGGATGCGGTCGAGATTGCGGTGGAACATGCCCTTGCTGACGAGGGTGCGGTGGGCGAAGAGGTGCAGGAATTACTGCTGCGGTGAGCGTGGCACTTAGAGGAGATAGTACTGCGACAGAGTCAGTCTTTCTATATTGTCCAGAAGCTCAATTTCGTCCTTGCGCATTATCTTTATATTTTTATCAACTAGCAACTAGCTTTATCATCATTCATAAATCCATCATGTCCTCAT
>NW_022204670.1:0-34183 GCF_008831285.2 Nymphaea colorata | reverse complement strand
ACCCCAACCCCAACCCAACCCAACCCCAGCAGCCATCAATGATGCGGGGCGTGTTTGAACAACATCAATATAATAAACAAATAATTTAATAACTCTGTGTAAAATAACGCAAGTGCCATCTACATCCACCGGATGGCCCTCCCAACACCCACTAACATATACTTTTGTTTGTTAATTCCATCAACAAGAGTAAAAACCCTCAGAGAAAACTCCACATTTCTGTCCGTAATGGCGTTAATGACGCAAAATCTATATAAAGCTGCCCATATCACCGATTCGACCTAATCCTCCCCAACCATCAACTAAAAATAGCCATCTTAAACAATTTTCCATCATTCTATATTTATTGAAGAGCTTATAAATCATCATCCTCATTGCTACTTTTACCCCTATTTTTGTTCAGCCTTCCCATAGTTGTCGAAATCCGAGAAGATATCCCTCAGACGCTGCAAGGCATCGTTAGCGCATTCCTCCCTCGGCAACTCCTGAAGGTTCCACTGCTTCAGAATGTCCACGAAGAGCTCCAATTTGGGATGCGTAAGGTCGAAACTGCCTGGCTTGCCCGATAGCAGGACCTCCTTGAACAAAGCCAAAAGCTCAGCGTCTTTCTCAGCATCCAAACAGTTCTAATTGTTGAACTGGAACTGCACCTTACCGTCGAAATACTTGGCGATGTTGTAGGGACTGAGGGAGAAGTTCCTGAAGAGATTTGCAAATCCAAACACAATCCTGCAGCGGTCGGCGTCAGAGCCTTCCAAAGTGAGATGCTCGGCGCGATTGGAGACCCGCTTAAGGCAAGTTAGCATATAGGCTGCAGAGTAGGGGTATCTGTAGGCTCCCTTTTCCTCGAATCGAGTCACACTTAGGGGGAACAGACCAAGTCTAAGCACTTTGATGTTGGTGAACTTGGAGGCAGCTTCATTAATGCAGTCATTGGTCTTCTTAAGCACATTTTCTGGGTGGTTCTTGTCCAGATAAAGGACGTGGCTGCTCTCAGGAGAAAGGGAAATATTCTTGAGGATGTCTCCGATGCTCTTGAAAAACTCTTTGTTGGCAGGATCTCTTGCCTTCTCGAAGGCCTATTCTCTAGTCATCGTCTTCTTTTTCTTTCTCAGTTCGTCCATCACTCTTCGCTTTATCTCGTCATTGGAAGTCGACCACAGTCTGAAGCCAGGTTGCCTCTTTTCTATGATTTCGAGGAGGGAGGACTTGCCGGTGGAAGGCATCGTGACTGGAATCAGCACTATCACCTTCTTTATCTTATTCTCTTCTTCTTTTTCCCCCTCAATTTGCTGTCCCTCTTCTCCCGCCTCTATTTCCTCTTACTTCTCCTTCTCTACCTCCTCTTCCTCTTCTCCTTGTAGGTCCAGTTCTTCTGTGCTGGAGTTCACGATCTCCATGAACTTTTCCCTACTGATATTCTTCTCCACCAGTCTGAGGAAATCAATGAATCTATTGCTGACAAAACGGGAAATGGGTCTGGACTGGTCCTGGCAGAGCTAGAAGCTTCTCTTGGCCAGCTCGACGTACGTGTCAAGAGGACGGTTCAGCTGGAACTCTCTTGCGATCTCAGCTATTTCTTTATTGAACTTTTTGAGTAGATTTTCATAGCCCTTATTCAGCTTCGAGATGTAGATTTTGAGTTTTTCCCTGAGTTTGCGGTAGATGCGATATTCTATGGTTTTGACCTTGCAGACTAAGAGAGTATGCTCTCCGTTGGCGTCTACTCCACTCACGTATAGGACACCGCCTTCTCCGCCCTCCTTCATGGTCAGCTCATTCATGGCGACCACGATAGATCTCAGCTGTTCCATAGTCTGCTCATAGGATTGCGTGGGGATGGTCTGGCATTTGGCTGCTGGCAATCCGTAGGTTTCCAAGAACTTATAGGCAGCTGAAGTGGGCACGCACTCATCAACTCTGTTATCCTTTTCCACAAGAGCGTAGAAGAAGATCTGAGGCTATTTTCCATAGTCGATGATGTGCTGCATGTTGTTCGAATTGCAATATTCGCCAATGAGAGTGCTCCTGGACAGCTCGCCCTTAATGCCAGCCAGTTCCTGCTCGCTCTTGGTGGCCAGCAGCTTGAACCAGGCCTGGGCAATGAGGATAGTGAGTTTGTGCTAATGCTTATTTTTCAACTTGTCGAGATCAGACGGTTGGGCAGCCATTAAGCTTTTGTTCTTGCTGCCGATGATCCAGTAGCCCTGGAAGAAGGAGAATTGGGCATTTTCGCCATTCAGCTTGTCGGTGTTGTATATCACGAAGGATGTCAAAGTGGGCTCCTTCAGTGTCTTGAACAGTCTATTTCTTTATCCTGCGTGGAACTTGCTACTGCTGACATGCGACTCTTTCAGGTCTAAATACTCAGGAAGCAAGTCTTTAAACTTCCTAAGACCCTTGCGAGCTACTACTGGTTCTGTATGTTTGAAGTCGATGATTTCCTAAAGATAGGTGAGTCCTCTGCGGAAGTTGATGAAATCGTAGGCATCGGTGTAATCCCGTTTGAGAGACAGGTTATAGAGAACAAACTCGCGGCCACCGTTACTGAAGGCTTCAGTTGCGATATTGTAGCTGTGCCTGTCCTTCTTGGCACGTTGGTAATTTTCCTATGGTGCTGCCTCTTGCATATATTGATACTGATAAGCAAAGAATAATCCACCCGACCTATCATCAACAGATCTGATACATTCCAAGCAGAATAAAGATAGTATCAGGATTAGAAAATGTTCTAAGTCAATATCCGCCGGGAGTATTGCTTCCCTGGAGAGGAAGCCTTTATGGGGGCTCTGATCGGCCTGCTGTATTTCTTGTTTGGTGAAGAATCTACTCTTCCGAATTTGATCTGTGCCTTTTCCCACTCCTCCAACTACTTGTCTCGATAGCTTATCTTGCGTTTGGGGGAGGACTCAGGAGTAACCTTTTTAAGGATGGGCGCTGGTGTCTTCTTGTCGGTTTCTGGCTCGATCACCACATTAGTTTAGAGTAGGCGTTTCACGGGGGATTGTCTTGAGCTCGGCTTGCTCATAACAGAACCAATTGGTTTTTTATCATCGGATGGTTTCCTTTTCTTCTTGTTTGGCGTTATGGAACCGTTCATCCTCTTCTAGTTTGATTTGTTCTTAGGTGGAGAGGAGCTAGGCTGAGGTAGTTTAGAGGGTGAATTATATTACGGTGGAGTGGCTTGAAGTTCAGAGTTGATTCTAGACTGTGCATTTTTCCTCTTGGAGATGGAGCGGTACAATTCATCCTTTAGCGGTTTCAAATTGAAAGAGGAATCAAGCGGATCGATTTCGTTAGAATTGAAGATGCTTGGCTATATGCTATTCTTCATCTTTCTCTGCTGGTAGAAAAGCTCACTCTCCTCCTGCTTCTTCCGCCGGTTCTTCTAAATCTCCGCCAGTATCACCTAGTTCTTGAGCGGGTTCTAGATGATCTAATGGGCATTCTTGATCTTCATCTCGGTGAAGGTCAGCTCGTGGATCTTGTTTATCTCCTACTTTATTGTTGCTACCTCCTTTAGGATTAGGTAGCCATCGTAAAAGGTCATCGAACGCTTCAGGAAATTGACAAAGACTGAGAGACACTTGGAAGGCCTTGTCTTATCGCTTTTTCCCTCACTGAGCCGATAGCTGGACAAGGTGTGAGGCAATCCGAAAATTCCCTCTTCCACTTGCACTCTGCCTAGCACGCTATTGTTGGTTTTCACTCCCACTCCAAACAGCACATTTTCGCGACTCATGACCCCCACTTCGCATATGCGGTAGGACCTGCCTCCACTTTCATCGAAGGGCAACGGTTTTACCTTCACTCCCAGCCCCTCCTAACGAAAACCCATCCAGTACTAGACGGCGCCATTGACGTTGATGACCAGCTGTTCGTAGGTGTTCCTGTAGGGAATGGCGAAGTTTTATTAGAAGTAGTTGATGAAGGTTTCATACTCCCGCCCGTCATACTATTTGCTGACCAATTACAATTCGATTATCCTTGATATTTCGTCGAAGTTGGCCAAGCTGTTTCCCCTTCTCATGGGGTTTTCGCTCTTGATGTCCAGAGTGGCCCTATCCACTTCCAGAATGCTGCTGAAGTTGGGAATGCTGATGGCCAGCTTTTGCTCTTTCTGCTCGGGGTTAAAATAGACCTTGATATTCTCCCTCTCCAGCTCGTAGTAGCAGGGTCCTACTGGACTGCCCTCCCGGATGCTACCACAGAAGATAGTGGCATCAGGGAATATTACTATTGTCTTGCCTGCCAGGGTGCCATCTTTCCAGTGTCCCACCACGAAGAGCAGATCCACCGAGAAGAAGATGCCGACTCCATCAGGCTTATTGTTCCTGGTTTCGCCTTGGTACCTGCCGTTGCGGAAGTCAATTAGCGGCAGCATCCTCTATAATTTTATTATCGAAAACACAACCACCACATTCCAAACTATTCAACCCATCGGATATCGGCAAATCGATAGAATAAATGGGATTAGTGTGAGATTGAAAAAGAGTTATTAGTGATCAGAGTTGGTAGCGCTCGCTCCGGATCGGTAGGTACTTGCTCATACTGCCCATACCCATCTCCCGCCGGCTCCTTGCGAATTTCTATGGAGTAATCTCCACTACTTGCTGGCTGCGGTAGATCTGCATCGGCTGGAACAGGTCTCGCCTCATGTCGATTGTCTTGCTATAGCCTCCCCGCTTGTGAAGGTTACGCCGAGCAAGGAAACTGCTTTCTAAGGATTCGTTGATGATGGCTATTGATTTTTTGTGCAGCTCTTCCTCCCTCTATCGCTACTCCCGTTTTTGTGATAGGAATTACTGAATAGGCATGCCTCGTAGCTTAAGCTCAGACCTCAGTTTAGAAGTACTTAAAGGTTCTGGCTTGGGAGGCTGCGGCAGTTGTATTTCCTTCACTGGCAGCCTTCTTTAAGGCAGCAGGTTGGAAGGACGTTTTGGTATTGGCGGTCTTTCGGGAACTGGGTCGAGAGGATCGATGCTGCGTGATTCTTTCTTGGAGGCTTAAGTGGGGAGGCCCTAGTGTGAAGTCCACGGCGCCAGGATGCTACTATTGGTTGGCTATTGTGCGGTTTCGTCTTCGAAGTGGAAGAGTGAGCGGCGAAAAAAGTGAGTGGAGGTCATCAATAACTCGCCATTTATATTGCAGGCCATAGAAATTAGAGTGAGATCAAAAGAAGCAGGAAAAGGCCGTTTTGGTAGACAACCAAAGAAAAGAATACGCTTTGATGGTGTAAAGATACGAACCATCCTTACATAGTTCTATTATGGTGTTATAAAGCTCATCTGGTTCACAGAAACGTGATCATCAATAGGATTTACTATAGGAACCTTAATTAATGTTACTCTGTTGGCAGGTATGGAATATTTGATGGCGATTGGTTCTATCTTTATTAATTAGGGCTGGAATTGGCTTTAATTTTTATCAAATAAAAAAGAAGCAAAATAGGTAAGTTTGGCAATCATACCAATACCTTGCATTTCGGTCCATTCCTTCTTAAAACACTCTTATTTTAACGAAAACGCATTATCGTCCCATCAACGTCGGGCGTATATTGTTTGATCCTCCTCATCACGTCTAAATAGATAGATCATGCTTAGATTATCCATCGTTCTTACCATCAACTGCCCTATTGAAAAATATTGCAAGTTAGTAAAAGTCCGATTTAAACTGGCTAAGAATTTCAATGACCAATATCATATAAAAAATTCTCTATTAATGATGCAATCACATCTTAGCGCTTGCTTTTTGATTTCCCTATCATTCCCTCATCGTGCAGTAGTGTTTTAAGTTGATTCAACATGTTCAGTAGTTTTGAATTATATTTCTTCAGCTGACGCCTGGAAAATACTATCGAATCCACCACCAATCAGCATCTCCGGAGTTCCAAAGCCATACTAAACTATTAGTCTAGCTTTGCCAAAGAAGTACAGCTATCGTCTTCCTAGTAGCCGGGATTAACATGTACTAGTTTTGATTCTTAATCATAATATTTTTTTATGCGAAACTTATCTCTCAAAGTCTTGCTGGCCACCTTTGCCGTGCTGGCTGTACTGGCTTCGACCCAGGGATGCCCAAATGGGCAAATTAAAATTGGCTAGAGCTGCATCGAATGCAAAACGCTTCCGAATGTTCGCATCGATGATGTTGAATACTTCTCAACCACAGCCAACCAGTGCCCCTGCAAACAGGGCTTCCTCTGGTCCTCCTCCCAACTCAACTGCGTGGCCCAGGCCGCCTCTCAAAGAGGAGTCCTTTCCTCATCTGAGCTGATCGAAGATAACGAATCTTAGGTCGCATAAGTTTCCAGAAACTTACAGACAGGAGCCTGCGATAGTACTAAAGGATTCATTCCGCTCGGCGGTAACAACAGTTGCACCAACTGCAGAGTGCTACCTTATGGAATGGGAGTGACTCTCTCTTCGACTTCCTGCGCATGCGCTCCCAACTATTACTGGTCCAGTCCGAATTGCCGCTGCGGGTGGCAGAACTACATCGATGCCACCACAAATGAGTGTATTCCTTGCAGTTCGGCACCAGCTTCCCTTAATTTTGTAGACTGCAAAGAAGTTAATTTCCCCTTCGCCTATTCCGACTTCGGAGGTATTTTATGCACCACCTTGGCCAACAACGGAGGAAGTGCCTCCTGCTGCGCCACCGGATACACCTTCAGCTGGGCTCTAGGCATCTGCAGATGCGACTCCGGAAACAGATATAGCATCAACGCCAATGGAATATGCACCAAGTGCGCATCAACAGACTCCAACTGCAACAGCTGCTCCAACACATATTTCTACAACGGCCACTATTGCATCCATGGCTCGTTAGTCGCCAACTACGATACCACAGCCTTCGGCTGCAAGACTGGATACGCCATTAAACGTGACCCCGAAAGCAATATAGCATTGGGATGCTTCTGCTCCTACAACTCAGGATACTATCAGAATGGAGCCTCATGTGTGGCATGCACCGCTAGTACTCCAAGTGGGGTTAAACTTTCTGATTGCCAAAGCTGCTCCAGATCAGCAGGATTCTATAAGGGATTCCCCGACTGCATTTACTGCAAGGGAGACCCCAACTCATTGGGCACGGCTACCGCCAGCGGGTGCGACTGCAAACCCAATTACACATTCAACACAAACACGGGAAAATGCGAATGCGACTGGACCATTGGCTACGTGGGAGGAGCCACCACCTCCTGCGTGGTCTGTGCCTCCCTCCCCAACACTGCCATCACGGTCAATCCCAACGGCTGCGGGTGCGTGCGTGGCTACAAGTGGAACCCCACCACGATGACCTGCGACTGTGATACTTCTTCCCCCGCCATCTTTAGGCTCAACGGAAACTGTATCAACTGTGCCAACATGGTCGGCAGCAGCGGAGCCGTCGACTCCTCCCTCACCAGCTGCGTCTGCCTCAGCAGTTACTTCTGGAACCCCGGAAAGAACAAATGCGATTGCGATGCCACCCAAAACTTCGTCATCTTCAACGACGGTTTCTGCTCTGATTGCATGATCGCCCCCTATACAAATGGCCTGGCCTATGGAGGACAATGCGCTTGCCAAAACTTCTTCATATGGGACGCTGCTACTTCTACATGTACCTGTCCCACCGGATACACAGTTATCAAGAATGCTTGCACTAAATGCAGCGCATATACCTTCCCGACTGGAACAACCAGCAGCGATTGCAGCAGCTGCTTAGCTGCCAAGGGATTTACCTCTGTAAGTGGATTATGCTACTATTGCCCTCTCGGAGTCACAGATGGAGTCTGCAACTGTCCCGATGGATAAATCTGGAACACGCAACTCAAAAGTTGTGTCTGCAACTGGGATACTGATGCCTATATCACAGCCATCAATCCAGACGCAACCTATACTTGCCTTTACTGTCCTTTAAACTCAGGTGGCTATTGCTACTGTACCTCCACCAAAGGATATACCTACTCCAAAGGTATATGTCACTACTGCAAGCAGGACCCCAATGCCAATATCGACTCATCCGGAAGGTGCGTCTGCAAGACCGGCTATTCTTGGAGCTAAGATGTCCATCCCTTCAGATGTATTCCCAGCTACTCTGCTGGATCATATATCAATGCAGGTGGATCCACTGGCGCCCTCTGCACAAGCTTTAGCTCCACTACTGTCCAAGGATACTGCAGCATCTGTGACCCAACCAATGGCTTCGTGATAATAGGTGGCATCAACCAATGCCTATACTGTCCCTCAGACACAAGCTCCACCGGCAAAGCATTCATCAACGGCTGCGAGTGCAAGGCAGGCAATCAGTGGAACGCAGTCACCTTGAAATGTGAGAGCGTTGCTAGCTGTCCCGCAGCCTATATCTATAATCCCTCCGTGAAGGCATGCGATATCTGCGACCCCATCAAGTCCGTCACAGTCGGTACGGGGTGCGTTTCCTGTGCAGCTGATGCCAACTCCTTGGGATACGCTGCCACTAGCTCTGCTTGTGCCTGCAAAGCCAGCTTCACCTGGACGGCTTCAGGCAATACTGGTTCCTGTTCCTCGGGAGGGGCGACCTGCAACACTGCCACCAGCATCTGGATCGGCAGCACCTGCTTCCTCTGTCCCAACACCAACAACGGGGCGGGAGTGCCGTTGGGCACCACTGCTTGCAAGTGCAACAACGGATACACCTGGCTCACCACCGGTACGTCCGGCAGCTGTGTCTGCAGCTCATCGACTTCCGTCGTCATCGCAGGCACCTGCGTCCTCTGTCCCACCAACGCCAACTCCACCGGCGTCCCCGCCACCACCGCTGCTGGGGGGTGCAAGTGCAACAACAACTTCATCTGGTCAAGCACGAGGCTCACCTGCATCTGTGACTCCACCGTTAACAGCTACGTCACCAGCAGTGGGGCTTGCTTCCAGTGCATCAAGGCCAACGACCTCAACTTCGACGGAACCATCGTAGGCGGAGTGTGCAACTGCATAAATGGATTTAAGTTCTCAGGCTCTTCTACTGGAGGAAATTGTGTATGCAACTCTCCAGGGGTGGTGCTTCCTTCAGGTCAGTGTTCCTCCTGCCCTGTCAACGCAAACACAACAGGTGGTTTTGATACTAGTGGAGCTTGCGCCTGCCTCAACAACTATGTGTGGAGCACATCTAAAACCACCTGCATCTGCGACTCAACAGTAAATTCCTTTATCAGCAGTGGAACATGCTTT
Source organism: Nymphaea colorata (assembly GCF_008831285.2). Lineage (NCBI taxonomy): Eukaryota > Viridiplantae > Streptophyta > Magnoliopsida > Nymphaeales > Nymphaeaceae > Nymphaea > Nymphaea colorata. The sequence goes on along the minus strand of NW_022204670.1, from coordinate 24,992 downwards.
ACCTGTTCCTCAAAAATCGACGCCAACTTCGATGGGGCTATCGTCAATGGAGGCTGTAACTGCAAAAACGGCTTCACCTTCAGCACAACTACCTTTACTTGCAACTGTAATGCTCCCAAATTCGTCAGCAACAGCATCTGCAGCAGCTGCCCTACCAACGCCAATACCACAGGAACTATTGATGTCAATGGCACTTGTCTCTGCAATAAAAACTACATCTGGGACGACTCCAGAAAGACTTGCATTTGCGATGCATCCGTCTCCGGCATGATCCTCACAAACGGAAACTGCTTCCAGTGTCTCCCGATTTACGATCCCAACTTCGACGGCACTCTCAGCGGCTCAAACTGCAGATGCGCCAACGGTTTCACCTTCGTCGCTAATACAACTGGAAACTCCTCCTGCAGATGTCTGACTCCAGGCTTCATCTCAGGATCCAACTGTGTTGTGTGCCCCGTCAATCCAAACACACCAGGAACAGCAGACGGCAAGGGAGGATGCACTTGTCTCAACAATCTCACCTGGAACCCAGTGACATTGTCCTGCTCCTGCGATCCCACCAATTCAGTGACCAATACTGCAGGAAGATGCCTTGTTTGTGGCACTGATGGCACCTATACCAGCTCAAAGAAGGGAAGCTCCTGCACATGCAGCGCAGCAGGCCTGTTTTGGAACAAAGAAGCCCTCATATGCGACTGTGGCTCAAAGGCTGCCTTCGTTAGCAGCGGAAACACTTTCAAATGCATTTCCTGCAACTCAAAAGTAAACGCTGTCTCCAAAGCCACTCCAACCTCTTGCACATGCAACTCCAATGCAGTCACTTGGAGCACGACCACCAACCAATGCGACTGTGGACCAACCTCAGTCTATGTTAACTCGATGTGTGTGGCATGCGATAGCACTCGCTACGCAAACGGCCAAGATCCTGCCAAGCCATCGGCATGCCTATGCGTTAACTCGGCTATGACATGGAGCAGCTCTCTCCTTTCATGCGCTTGTGCTAAAGACGCAGTAGTTTTCACTGTGAATGGCAAAACCTTCTGTCAAACATGCAACGCCTCTGTCTTCGCTGTCAAGGGAAATAGGGTTTCAATCATCGCATGTAACTGCAACAGCGGAAGTGTATGGGTGCCCAACGTTGGCTGTGTCTGCTCCGGTTAAGACGTTGTCCCCGTTGTCAGTGGCTCAACTACCACCTGCATCGTTTGTGATGCTTCCAAATACTCTACTGGAGCTTCTTCTGATGGAAAGAGTTGCGTCTGCATGGGCTCCCTTACTTGGTCGACCAAAACGAATAACTGCACTTGTCCCAGCAAGAGTGCAGTTGCTGTCATCGATGGCCAATACTTCTGTGCAGGCTGCAATTCTACCAACTACGCCACCACTCCTCTCATCTCAGCAACCCAGTGCACCTGCACGTCTTCCAGCATGGTCTGGAACCAAGCTGGTTTCTGCGGATGCTCTGACCCCACAACTCAAGTGGCCACTGGCACTGGCAGCAAAGTCACTTGCATTACTTGCGATGACACTATCAATGCCAACGGAAAGCCGGACCCAACCTCAAACGTATGCAATTGTGTCAGTGACGTTCTCACCTTTAACAAGGGTGTATGCGACTGTGGGGACGGTTTCGCCTACACTATCCAAGGACTGGGTAACTACATATGCGTAAAATGCAGCAATTCTGCTAACTACCTCAAGGCAAAGGCCTCACCCGATAGATGTAGCTGCACCTCCGCCAATCTTGTATGGGATTCCGTTTCAGGCACATGTAACTGCGGGGATTAATCAATGATCGTTGTTGGAAGCAGCAGTTCTGCCAGTTGTGCCACTTGCTAGGGACAGTATGTTTACCCTCAGCCTAAGACTTTCAATACTTGCAACTGTCTGGGAACTGGGCTAGTTTTTGCTTACTCATCGAAAACTGGCCAATCCTGTGCTTGTCCCAAGAACAATATCATCCTTCCTGATTTCTCCTGTTTCCCCTGTCCTACAGGCACCACCCCCTCACTCCTTACGAGTGTAAGTGCGGAACAAATGCCATTTGGAGCTACTCCCAGCTGAAGTGTCTGACTTGCGGAACGGCAGCCGTTCCCAATAGCGCAAAGACTGGCGGCACTAAGATCGCCTGCAAGTGCACCTCTAGCTACAACTGGGACGTCATGACGCAGTCCTGCGTTACTCCATGCGAAACTCCGGTCGACAGCACCTGCATGAGCTGCGACTTCCCCGAGGCTTAAGGCGATGCCACTGAAATTGACAGTGGAACGTTTAAGAGTATTACCGGTTCTGATGCCATCAAAGCTGCTATCAACGGAACATACACCAACTATGCGATTCTTGCGAACTTCCAATGTCCTTGCATTAGCGGCTATTCATGGGATACTGGTCGTTACCGCTGCTACAACAGTGACCTCATTTGATCGCTATCATCTATTATTCTCTAATCTATTATACCCGCCAGCAACTAAAATTGCCATATGATTGCAGTAGTCTTTGAGATAAAGCACATGAGACAACCAAATCAACAGGTGGGGCCCTTCATAGGAATGCACACACTCAATTCTGTATGCAGCTTATAAAAATATGCATTCAAATAAAGAAAAAATTGAATATGATGAACAAGATGCAAATTGTTTCAGAATATGTCCTGATTAAAATGAATATTTTAGACTAATTCTAGAGTAGAATCCTGGCAAAGCAATGCAAGGCTCGTTGGAAAACCTAGCTAGAATGTTGCTACTGATTTTCGGAAATCAAATTTATTTTTTGTTCAAGATGGAAGGGGAAACGCTAACAACACTATAGACGCTATCAAAACATTCTTTACGCGTGAGACAGATTAAAAAGGAAATTCCATTTAAAGATACAGGAAAAACCATTTAAAAGGCCAATCACTAAAAGAAGGCAGCTGTATATTGATATATGTGAAATTTACGACCATTATAACTATCACTATATATGAGTCACTTTTACTTTTTATTAAATAAAAGGCAGCAAACAATGCAAACTTAACAATCATATTAATTGCTTTTCTTTCCGCATCCTTCTTCTCAAAGGAGCCTTATTTTAACGAAAACGCATTATCGTCGTCTCAACTCCTCCCTTTTATTTTACAATACTTCTCATTCCGTCCAAAAAGCATAGACCCTGCTTGCAGCATCCCTCCTTCATAATGTTGATTGCCAGCTTTCCAAATTTTACAAGAGAATAAAAGTTGATAGCCAACTGGTCGAAAATATGAAAGTCCCAATATCATCTTAAAATATTTTTAATTCATACCACCATCCCATCATAAAGCTGCCTCCTTGATACCTGTCCCATTTTCTCATCGTTGGGGATGGCCTTGAGTTAAAAAACCATGTTCAGTCTTTTGAATTATATTTCTTCAGCTGTGACTCAGCAAAACTATCGAATCATGCCCCAATTAGAACATCAGACATTCTGAAGCCACACTTAATGATTATTTTCTTGGAAATCAATCATTTGACCCATCGTCTTCTTCACTGTGAGATTGATAACTACTAGCTCCGATTTTTAATCATAATAATTTTTATGCGAAACTCAACTATAGAACTCTTTCTCGTAGGAGCGATTATGTTGGCTGGACTAGTCTCAAGTCAGGCATGCTTAAGAGGGCAAATTAAAATTGGCTAGAGCTGCATCGAATGCAAAACGCTTCCCAATGTTCGCATCGATGATGTTGAATACTTCTCAACCACAGCCAACCAGTGCCCCTGCAAACAGGGCTTCCTCTGGTCCTCATCCCAACTCAGCTGTGTGGCCCAGGCCGCCTCCCAAAGAGGAGTCCTCTCCTCATCTGAGCTGATCGAAAATAACGAATCTTAGGTCGCATAAGTTTCCAGAAACTTACAGACAGGAGCCTGCGATAGTACTAAAGGATTCATTCCGCTTGGCGGCAACAACAGTTGCACCAACTGCAGAGTTCTGCCTCGTGCAATTGGAGTGACCCTATCTTCTAAAGATTGTGGATGCGCTACCAACTATTACTGGTCCAGTCCCTACTGCTACTGCGATTACCGAAACTACATCGATGCCATCACGAATGAATGTATCCCTTGCAGCACACTGCCCTCTTCCTCGAACAATGCCTGTGTGGGTCGCACTCTTCCCTTTATTTTTTCCAAATTTGGAGGAATTTTATGCACCACTTTAGCCAACAACGGAGGAAGTGCCGCCTGCTGTGCAACCGGATACACCTTCAGTTCAGTCCTGGGCATCTGCAGATGCGACTCCGGAAATAAATTTGCCATCAACGCCAACGGAGTATGCACCAAATGCGCATCAACAGACTCCAACTGCAACAGCTGCGCTAATACCTACGTCCACACTGGCCACTACTGCATCCACGGCTCGTTAGTCGCCAACTATGACACCACAGCTCTTGCCTGCAAGGCAGGATATGCCATCAAGAAAGACTCCTACAGCAACCTAACACTAGGATGCTTCTGTTCCTACAACGCAGGATACTATCAGAATGGAGCCTCATGCGTGGCATGCACCGCTAGTACCCCAAGTGGGGTTAAACTTTCTGATTGCCAAAGCTGCTCCAGATCAGCAGGATTCTATAAGGGATTCCCCGACTGCATTTACTGCAAGGGAGATCCCAACTCGTTGGGCACGGCTACCGCCAGCGGGTGCGACTGCAAACCCAATTACACATTCAACACAAACACGGGAAAATGCGAATGCGACTGGACCATTGGCTACGTGGGAGGAGCCACCACCTCCTGCGTGGTCTGTGCCTCCCTCCCCAACACTGCCATCACGGTCAATCCCAACGGCTGCGGGTGCGTGCGTGGCTACAAGTGGAACCCCACCACGATGACCTGCGACTGTGATACTTCTTCCCCCGCCATCTTTAAGCTCAACGGCAATTGCATCAACTGCGCCAACATGGTCGGCAGCAGTGGAGCTGTCGACTCCTCCCTCACCAGCTGCGTCTGTCTCAGCAGTTACTTCTGGAACCCCGGAAAGAACAAATGCGACTGCGATGCCACCCAAAACTTCGTCATCTTCAACGACGGTTTCTGTTCGGACTGCATGATCGCCCCATATACAAATGGCCTGGCCTATGGAGGACAATGCGCTTGCCAAAACTTCTTCCTGTGGGATCCAACAACATCGACATGCATCTGCCCAGCAGGATACTTCGTCATCAACAACGCCTGCACCAAATGCAGCTCATACACAGGTTTCCCTACTGGAACAACAGCCAGTGATTGCACCAGTTGCCTTAGCGCAAAATCATTCACGACTAGCAATGGAATGTGTTTCTTCTGCCCGTTGGGATTGAAGACTGGGCTTTGCGTATGTCCAGATAAAGGGCAATCCTGGAGCACACAGATCAACGGATGCGCCTGCAGCTGGGGCAGTGCTTATGTGACAGCTATCAATCCCAACGGCACTGTTGCCTGCAAATATTGCCCCTTAACTTCAGGAGGATACTGCTACTGCACCTCAACTGCAGGATATAGGTATTCTAAAGGTATTTGCACATACTGCCAGCAGGATCCCAACGGAGGCGTTGACTCAACTGGAAAGTGCGTCTGCAATGCTGGATATACTTGGAGTGATGCTACTCACCCCTTCAGATGTGTTCCCAGCTACTCTGCTGGATCGTATATCAATGCAGGTGGATCCACTGGCGCCCTCTGCACAAGCTTCAGCTCGACTACGGTCCAAGGATACTGCAGCATGTGTGACCCAGCCAATGGCTTCGTCCTTATAAGTGGCATCAACCAATGTTTATATTGTCCCTCAGACGCAAGCTCCACCGGCAAAGCATTCATCAACGGCTGTGAATGCAAGCCAGGCAATCAGTGGAACGCAGTTTCTTTAAAGTGTGAGGCAGTGAGTTCCTGTCCTGCAGCCTATATCTATAACCCTTCAACTCAAGTCTGCGATATCTGCGACCCCGTTAAATCTGTCACAGTCGGTACAGGGTGCGTTTCCTGTGCTGCTGATGCCAACTCCTTGGGATACGCTGCCACTAGCTCTGCGTGCGCCTGCAAAGCCAGCTTCACCTGGACGGCTTCAGGCAACACTGGCTCCTGTTCCTCGGGAGGGGCGACCTGCAACACTGCCACCAGCATCTGGATCGGCAGCACCTGCTTCCTCTGTCCCAACACCAACAACGGGGCGGGAGTGCCGTTGGGCACCACTGCCTGCAAGTGCAACAACGGATTCACCTGGCTCACCACTGGCACATCCGGCAGCTGCATCTGCAGCTCCTCCACCTCCGTTGTCATCGCAGGCACCTGCGTCCTCTGTCCCACCAACGCCAACTCCACCGGCGTCCCCGCCACCACCGCCGCCGGGGGCTGCAAGTGCAACAACAACTTCATCTGGTCGAGCACCAGGCTCACCTGCATCTGTGACTCCACCGTTAACAGCTACGTCACCAGCAGTGGGGCTTGCTTCCAGTGCATCAAGGCCAACGACCTCAACTTCGACGGAACCATCGTGGGCGGAGTCTGCAACTGCCTTAACTCTTTCACTTTTTCCAGTTCGTCTTCAGGCGGTAGCTGCGTGTGCAACTCTCCTGGAGTGGTGCTTCCCTCTGGAAAATGCGCCACTTGTCCTCTCAACGCCAACACAACAGGTGGTTTTGATACGAGTGGAGCTTGCGCCTGCAACAACAACTATGTGTGGAGCACATCTAGAAGCACCTGCATCTGCGACTCAACAGTAAACGGTTTCATCAGCAACGGAACTTGCTTCTTCTGCAGGCCGACTGTAGACGCCAACTTCGATGGAACTATCGTCAACGGAGGCTGTAACTGCAAAAATAGCTTCACCTTCAGCACTGCAACCCTCAGCTGCAATTGTAATATTCCCAAATTCGTCAATAACGGTGTCTGTGTCAGCTGTCCAACCAATGCCAATACCACAGGCACAACTGATGCGAATGGCACTTGTCTTTGCAATAAAAACTACTTCTGGGATAACTCCAGAAAGACTTGTATTTGCGATGCATCAATTTCTGGTATTATCCTCACAAACGGAAACTGTTTCCAGTGTCTTTCCATCAATGATCCCAATTTCGACGGTACTCTTAATGGCTCAAACTGCAGATGCGTCAACGGTTTCACCTTCGTCGCCAATATAACTGGAAACTCTTCTTGCAGATGCCTGACTCCAGGCTTCATCTCAGGATCCAACTGTATTGTATGCCCAGCTAATATCACAGCTGACGGAAAGGGAGGATGCACATGCGTTAATAATTTTAGCTGGGACCCAGTTAGTGCAACCTGTATCTGCGACCCCACAACTTCCATTCTTCTCACTTCAGGCAGATGCTTCATTTGTGGCACTGATGGAACTTACACGAGCGCCAAGAAGGGAACCGCCTGCACATGTAACGCTACAGGTCTAGTCTGGAACAAAGATGCTCTCATATGCGACTGTGGCACTAAGGCTGCTTTCGTTATCATCGGAAACAATTTCAAATGCATTTCTTGCAACTCAAGAGTAAATGCTGTCTCCAGAGCCACACCCTTTTCATGCACATGCAACTCCAATGCTACCACTTGGAGCAGCATCACCAACCAATGCGACTGTGGACCAACTTCAGTCTATATTAATTCCGTATGTTTACCCTGTGACGGCACTCGCTATGCCAACGGTCAAGATCCTGCCAAGCCATCAACATGTATATGCGTTAACTCAGCTATGGCATGGAGTAGCTCTCTCCTTTCATGCGCTTGTGCTAGAGACGCAGTAGTTTTCAACATAAATGGCAACCTTACCTGCCAGACATGTAACGCATCTATCTTCGCCGTTAGGGGAAATAGAGCCTCAATTATTGCGTGCAATTGCAACAACGGAAGTGTATGGGTTCCCAACTTAGGGTGCGTTTGCTCAGGTCAAAACACCATTCCCGTCGTCAGTGGTTCAACTACCACCTGCATCGTTTGTGATGCCTCTGTCTATTCAAGCGGTCCTTCTTCTGATAGAAAGAGCTGCGTCTGTATAGGAACTCTAACCTGGTCAACCAAGACAAACAATTGCAGCTGCCCCAGTAGAAATGTGGTTGCCGTCCTCGATGGCCAATACTTCTGTTCACCTTGTAATGCTACCAACTACGCCACCACTCCTCTCATCTCAGCTACGCAGTGCACCTGTACATCTCCAAACATGACCTGGTATGCAGCCGGCTTCTGCGGTTGCCCTGATCCTTCAAACCAAGTAGTCACTGGAACTGGGACTAAAGTCACCTGCGTTGCTTGTGACGGTTTGATCAACGCTAACGGAAAGCCAGACCCAAGCTCAAGCGTATGCAATTGCATCAGTCCTGCTCTCATCTTCAATAAAGGCACATGCGACTGTGGAGATGGCTCCGCCTACACTATCCAAGGACTGGGAAACTTCATATGTGTGAAATGCAACAATGCTGCTAACTACCTCAAGGCGAAAATAAGCTCCTCAGCCTGCAGCTGCACCTCCACAAAACTGATATGGGATTCCGTTTCAGGCACCTGCAACTGTGGAAATTCATCATTGATTGTTGTTGGAACCGGCTCCACTGCCAGTTGTGTCACATGCTCAGGACAGTATGTTTATCCTCAACCGAAGACTTTCAATACTTGCAACTGTCTGGGAACTGGGCTCGTTTTTGCTTACTCATCGAAAACTGGCCAATCCTGTGCTTGTCCCAAGAACAATATCATCCTTCCTGATTTCTCCTGTTTCCCCTGTCCCACAGGAACCACCCCTCTCACTCCATACGAGTGTAAGTGCGGAACAAATGCCATTTGGAGCTACTCCCAGCTGAAGTGTCTGACTTGCGGAACGGCAGACGTTCCCAATAGCGCAAAGACTGGCGGCACTAAGATGGCATGCAAGTGCAACACAAACTTTAACTGGGACGTCATGTCTCAATCCTGTGTTTCGTTATGCCCAACGCCGATCGACATGGACTGCATGACCTGCGACTTCCCCGAAGCTTCAGGCGACTCCATTTACCTGGATACTGGATCGGTAAAAACCCTTGCCAATTCGGACACCATCCAAGCCGCCATTAACGGAACATACACCAACTATTTACTCCTTAAAAACTTCCAATGTCCCTGCATCGATGGGTACCTTTGGGATACTGGTCGCTACCGTTGCTACAGCGCCGGCCTTTTATGATCGTAGTATTTATCATCTTCTTTATTACTATTATCCATGGACTTAAAGTATGATAAGCATTATAATCTTTAGGAGGAATGACCTCGAGTGGCTCCGTGAAAGCTTCAACCAAATTTCAAAAGTATTTCAAGTTATCGTAACCCCTCAAACCGACCGATCAGGAGAATGTAACCAATAAGCTTGGCGCATCTTCTGTGCAAGCTCCGAAGAATAAAGATATAATGGATTTGAAGACAGTGGTGACCACCTTTGAGAATGAAAGAATATCGAAACTCGATAGGCCTTCCTTCATAATCCAACCGAACAAATCAAAGCCAACAGATAAGAATAGACACCCAGTGAAAGCACAGTCATTCATGGATGAGGATTTAGAGGAGAAAGTATACTCACCCATTAATCGAATCAGCAATAACAACACTGAAAAGTAATAATTTCTTCCCAGCTACCAACAAAGAGGAGTGAAGAGCATTCTCCTCTTCATTCTTTTCGTGCTTTTAATTCTTTCGGAGATGGTTGTGACTGTCCTTTCCTTCAGGAATAGCCAGCAAACAGGCACTAACATCATCTCGATTGCCTTTATTGTCCTCTGCTCGTAGGCCATCTACGAGCTAATTGTGAAATATATCATAAAGATCGAAAATAAAAGTCTATCGGTGAGGGAACGCATCAACAAATTGAAGGGCATCAAGGAAAACTGGACAAAGAAAATCACAAAAAAGGAAAATGTAGTATCTGTACTTTTGGTTGTGCTGATTACTGCAGCATACTGGTGCTACTTTTAAGTCCTAAACTAGGACTGCCTGCTTACGATAGATGACTAAGAAGATTCACCATACCTGATTTGCGATCTTTTCTGGGCAAACATCCTCATTCCCATTCTTCTCTAAAAGTTCTACTTCACCAAATCTTTCCAATCGAAGCGAGGAAAGTTCGCAATTTTCATGGTTCTGTTGGGAGCTATGGCAGTCATGATCCTTATTTCGAATTGGGTGATGTTTGCCCTCTTCCTGATCAAGGCCTTCATCACAGTTATTAAGTTCAAATCACAGCACGACCTTAGCTGGATTTCAGATGTTTCGAGCTTCCTGCTTATAGTTGGAGTGCTGCTGCTGATCTTTGCAAGGAGAGTCCTGGGAGTAACAAACGAGGACTTTACCTTTCTGGAGCTCCTCTTCACAGCTGGAGAGTACATTCTCTTCATTACTCTCGCCATCTTGGTAACTCGATGCCTCACCCGCGTCTACCTGTAGAAATGGCTCTTCCAGCGACTCTACAATGAGGCACATATCAACCTGGCCTTCATCCTATCTGCTCTCATAGTCACCCTACCCTATCTTGCCCTCTTTTCTCTTCCAGTGCTGCTGAGAGTAGCTGCAGACGTGGGCATGGTGTGGATCGTCTATCTGGAGGGAGCGGAGAGTTTCTAGGTGAACCTGGGGAAGGCGGAGTCCGAATACAGCTCCTTCTGATCGTGTTTTTATTTCAAATCTTCAAAATAAATGGCAGACAGTAAGGATCACGCTTGGGAAACCTGCTTGTAAACCCACAGCAGCAAGAATATGCCTAGTATTATGCCGGTGAGTCCCCATGGGAAGCTAGGAGAGCGGGAAGGCTTCTGCTCCACTGGCATCGGCGTGGGAATTGGCGCAGGTCTTTAATCTCTTGTGTTGGCTTCGATCATGGATTCCATTCTGTGTAATTTGTTGGGATTTATGTTCTCCCTGGACTGTCGAATGTAGTAGTCGTCAATGTTGGGAATTTTGAAATAAATTTTAGGTTTGGTATTGTGAAAATGGTCGCTTTTGGTGAGTTCCGGTTTTTCCTTCTGCTGGAAGATGGCATGTCCTTCGTGAAAAAGATGGTACTTTTGAAGTTGTTCTGATCAACGGAAAAGGATTGCGAGTGCTGTAGTGGTCGGATGTTGCTTTACAGGTGCTCCTACTGCGAGGAGTGCTTGGTCATGTTCTCGTCCTCCTGCTCAGTGGAGTAGAACTTAGAGGGGTTGCCCTGGATGGCGGAAACATCGATTCGATTCATTCGAAGTATATGAATAAATGGATTATAGTGGGCAGCACATAAACGCTACTGATGATCATCATAGTCTTCCTGGGTATTTCAAACGCAGCCTCCTCTCTATGCACCTCATCAACTCTTCATTATTCGGTGATACAATACCTCCTTAGTGTTTTTTTGATAGGATTTTCACCAAATTTGAGATGATTATTGAGCTACTCAGCTGTAACAACTTTTTTACCACGAAATCCGGAATAGAGGATAGAGCATCGTGGAAGGATGCATAAGCAGTGACTATGTATTCCTTAGGAGTCACTTTTATTTCAGCTGCAAAGTTCTTTATTTTTACGAACTCGCCCCTAAGCTCCCCCTTCTCCACCTTCGACTGCTTGACTAAGACCTCCATATCCTCCTTGGTGCCTCCCTATCCGTATACCACGATGGTGTTATTATGGTCGAGACGGTCGATGGCCAAGAGATGCAGCAACATCAAGCGTTCATCCAAGAAGGGCGCCTTATACTTAATCAAAACATCCTTCTCGAGTTGGTCAACAACCGATACTTCTCTGGATTAGTAGCAAAAAGGCAGCAGCTACTTGTATCCTTGCGGATAGCTTAGCAATTTGCAGAGAGGCTCCAGACCAGTTTGCAGCGTGAAACTATACTTAACTTCGAATTTCCCCTTGCTGCGGTTGGCAGCAGCCGTCATCTGGTGGCTGCGAGTGGAGTGCACCAGCCACCCCTTGGACAGCGTCGGCATCTCTCCCAGCAAATTGTCTACCGATTGTCTCACCTTCAGCCACTTTGAATGGGCAATCTCCAGCTCCTTGGAAGGGACGAGGCGTTGCTATCTCGTGGCTAGCTAGTAGTCTTGGAGGAAGCCATCGATTTTCTTGGCGGTCAGCTGCTGAGCCAATGATTTAGTGAGGTCTGCCATTATGAAAAGCGCACGTCCACCCAACCTCATATTCAGAATAGGACACAGTATCATCACTTCCTAGCCTCTCTGCCTTTAGCTTCTCCCAATCTCTCCAGCAGGACTGCAGGAGCTGGCCGTTCATCCGGATCGTACTGTAGACACTCTTGCACGATGTGTGCGATAACAGGCGAATAGTATTCCTCGATGGTCTTGAGTCTTTTTTGGATTTCGAGGTGGAAGATGCTGTAGGTATCGGGACAGTAGATGTCCGAGGAGGGAGAGAGGGTGCAGACTTCGCAGAGGGCCACTCCGAGGGCGAAAAGGTCGGCTTTTATGCTGACTTCGCTGGCTTCGCTGTCGTCGGAGAGAGCCGAGAGTTGTTCGGGGGCAAGAGCCGAGAATCTTTTGCCATGCTTTGCTAGGAGGTAGCCAGACTCTTCATTAAAGACTGGGTGGATCACTCTGAATCCCTTTTCCTTTTTGCTGTAGTAGATAGACTCCAGCGAAATGTCACCATGCCCTTACAATCCGTTTTCCTCTAGCTCGACTAGTGATCCTAGCGTGCTTCCAATCAGCTTCTCGATTTACTCGATGGGGAAGAGCTGTTTTGTTCCTAATCTCGGCCTGACCAGTTGTGCGAGGGAGGGGCCTGGCGGATCAATGAAGACGAGTGGGTCCGAAGAGTACAGTTCAGCGTCGATGAAGGGCGTATCTTTGACTCTCTGGAGGAAGCGTGACTCGAACTGATGATTCTGCTGCAGGGGCAGTGGCGGTTTGTTCAGTTGCGGCAACTGCTGGCCCATGATAAAATTCAATATACGCAACGCCCACCCAAACCATCTAAATAAGGAATGAATCGTATGGATGACTGTGATCATTGTCTGCGCTATAGCAAGTAGAGAGCCTCGTAGTGGTGGGTCAGCGGGAACAAGTCGAATCCTTTCATATCCTTCACCACGAATTAAGGAGCGCGTCTCTTGTCAGTCATTGGCAAAGTGAGCTGGAGCAGGTTATCTTGGATGGCTCCAGCATTGCAAGCCACGTAGATAAGATTATCCAGTCCACGGCATCGTCTCAGAGCCACCATCACATCCTTACTGAAGCCTGCTCTTGGTGGGTCGAGGATGGCGACTATGCGGTTTCCTCTGAAGCGGTCACACACTTCCTTGATCTTATCCTCCGCTCTTCCCAGCAGCACTTCATAATCTGGGTCATTGTTTTTTGCATCTTCTACTGCTTCTGCGCAAATCTCCACTCCAATGACTTTTAGATTTGGCATTTTCTTGCGGATGGAGATACCAATTGTGCCGATGCCGCATCCCAAATCTAGCACAACATCGCACTCCTTCACTGCTTGGATTATCTGCGCATACAGTACTTCACACATATCGATGTGTATTTGCAGGAAAGCTGTGGGCGAAACACGGAACACATGATCGCAAATGCGCTACTGATAGTAAGGTTGCCCAAAGAGCAGCTCTGGCTTTTCAGAAGGAACGCTGTCTGCTTCTCCGTTGTACTAGAGGAATCCCAAACCGACCAGCCCGATCACTGATTTTCTCATGTATTCAGTTAATTCCTACTTTACTTAGCGCAAAAGCTAAACATTCACGCCCTGTGTCTTGCATACCACCATCACCAATGACTGCTGCAGCCTTTGTGATTCTCTCACTATAAGATATCTCCAAAAACCCACCTGCTTGATGCGATCGAAGGGAAGTAGTTCAGGGAAACGAGTCTTGATGAAATTTTCGAGAAGGGCAACGATAAGCTTGGTGTTTTTGCTGATGATGCGGACTGCTCTGGGAGTCTAAACAGTGATGGTCTGGTTGTGGTAACTGCCCTTGTTGAAGCCTACCACTGGTTCGCCTTCCACGTTGTATCCGATTGTAAACTCGCTCTTGCTGCGGTATCCCTCACGCTGAGCCGAGCACTCCACGAACTAGTTCAGCTTGAGTGGAGGCAGTTCTGTGCCCTCCTTCATCAGTCTGAGCACCTCAGCGTCCCTAAAGTACTGCTTGTTGTAGTTCTCGATCACGCGAGCGAGGTCGCGTTTCTTCCACTCAACCTGTTCGGGGTAGGGCAGCGCGTGGAGAGGCTCCACGATATCCTCGATGCGCGTCTCTCTCACCTTCTTCAGTTCCTCCTCGGTCGCCGCCACCTCCCGCTTCTCAGCTGCCCGAGTGCACTCCTCAATCGTGAGGAACTCGCTTTCTGGCAACTCCATTCCTTCCTGCAAGGCCTTGGCTTTCACTCTTTTATTCTTGGCGAATTTAGCATTGAATTGTTCGAGGGCGATGGGAGCGTTGAACCTGACAACGAAGAAGGACTTGTTGCGCAGCTTAAGGAGGTGGGTGGCTTCGGGGTGCTCTCCGAAGTTCTTGCAGAAGTATTTGTAGCATGACTTGGGGTCGAAGAACTTCTCGATGCCCCAGATGCAGATCTTGTCAGTGGTGCTCTCGCGGGCCACCTCTCGCTCCAGCTATTATAAGTTGCATCCCTACCTCTTTACCGAATCTTCCATACCAACAATATACCCGATTATAGCCCCGTAGCAGTCCCAGCATTATATTACCCCACAGAAACACCAAGACAGAGATAAATAGGCTGGATTATAGTTAAACACCTGTATTGATAATCATTGGAGTCAATCGTCGAAGAGGCTGGAGATGCGGGACTTGTATTTCTCTTTGATGGTGATTTAGTGAGCCTTGCTCTTCAATGACTCTACTTCTTTGATGAGTTCTCCATTTACCTTCAGCAGATGCTAGTACTTGAGCCTGTGACGCTCTCCTTCCAGCATTATACGGTTGTGTTCCTTCTCCAACTCGCCTCTATAATGCTAAAACTTCAGATCTGCCTAGGCAATACGCTTGTCAGCATCGTGAGTCTTGCTATTGAGCGATTATTGGAGAGATTGTACCTTCTTTGTGTAGAAATCTACAAGAGATTGTTTTTATCGCTTTAGCTCTTAAGTTTCTTGTTCCATCATTTTTCGGCTGAATTCATACTTTTGTAGGATATTGTCTTCCAATTCCTGAAACTCTTGCCGTATCTGTTTGTTCTCTTCTTCGTAAAGTGCAATCTTAGACTCCAGCATAGCGACGGTTTCTTTACTGCGTCGCCGATAAGCTTAGTAGTCCTCTTTGAGTGAACTGTAGCGAGATTCTTCCTGCTCGTTTTGCCGTTGCTTGCTAATTCGCTTTTCCTATTGGCTTTTGAGCTATAGCTGTTGCTTTTAGTGTAACTGTCGTAATAGATGCTAGTTCTATGCCCTTAGCGCTTATAGCTAATTTGCTCTGTTTTCCTGTAAGAGAGGCGTGTAAAGATGTACTTCTCTACCTCGCTCAGCTTTCTCAGCCTTTGAATCCTGTAGCTGCCTGGCAAGCCGTTTGATTTCATTTTATAGGTCCTTTATCTTTTCCACAGACATGTCCAGCTATTCAGGAGGATGGTAGACTGTAGATTTTGACTTTACTTCGGTCGCCCATATCTGGAAGCGTTCTAGCTAAGCCTAAAAGGCTTCGTTACTAGTAGCAAGCTGGGATGCCCTGGCAGCCAGTTACCTGTTTTGCTCAGTTAGGCTGGCGATGGTCTCCTTATAAATGAGTGTGCTTTGGCGTTGATTCTAATCCCTGTTTGCTAGGAGTTGCTCCTTGAGCTCCATCTATCGCCTCAATTGAACGTTTTCCCTCTCAAGGGTCTACGTCTTTTCGCGATAAATCACTGCTTACTTGCCTAGAGGTTATGCTTGGGCTAGCTTTCTTTTATTCTCATCTAACTATCCTTTGAGTGTTCTGTTTTATTGTTTCAGTTTAGTGATTGCTTGCTCGTAGGACTATAACTCATCAATGCTGGCCTTAAGCTCTTCTCTAATGCCGCTCCTCTCTTTTCTCAGATACTCCAGCTCTTCCCTCATTCCTCTGAAGGCTTCTTCAATTTCTTCCGCTAGAAACTCGGTCTGGCGCATAAGTTGTTGTCTTTTGCTGGGAGTTTGCCTGTCTGTGTCCTCATCGGGCGATTATGCGATATCTGTGAGGTGGCTGGTGTCTGAATGGTTGTAGGGGTCGTTGCTTCGGTGATGGTGATTGAGGACTCGCGTGAGAATGGCTGCAACCTTATCAGTGTGTGCAGTAAGAGTAAGCAGAGCCATTCTTAATCCCTCAGCTTCATCATAACCGTTACGGATTACCTCTTTCAGCTGGCTCCTCTCGTGCTCCCACTTGGCCTCCCACTGTCCTCGCAAATTCTATAAATTTTCGGAATGCTTTTGAGTGAGAATGTTGGCCTGCTCGCGCATTGATGCTTCAAGCTTACTCTTTAGCCACTATATCTCCTGGGCATGGCGCTGCTCTGCTTCCCGTAAGAAGTTCTTGCTGTTGAGTAGGTTTTAATTGAGCAGATTGATTTCTCTTAGCTGTTGCTCCTTGCTTGAGTTGGAAGCTGTTTCCCTCTCTTCCAGCTCGGCCTCATACTTTTTTATCTTGTTCATCAGGAGCGCCACACGATCCTGCTGTTCCTCCAAGGCTGCTCTCAGCTATCGTGTTTCAAGCTATAGCTCTTCACTCCTCTGCTAATGGAAATCCCGCTAGGATGCGATCGTTGCAGCCTATGCCAGTTTCGTTTCATAGGCTTTGCAGCGGTAGTCGTATTCGTACAATTTAGAATTGAGCGTTTTGCAGAGGATGTCCTTTTCCTCTAGAAGAATGCGTTCGAGCTCACTACGGTACTTGCCCTAGAGCTGAGCCAGTTCCTCCTTGAGCTATTCTACGAGATGGTTGCGCTCAGCCAGTTCGTGCATCATCCTCACCTCTTCGCTCTTCCTCTCCTCTGAGATGAGCTGGTATTTTTTGCGCTAGTTGCTAAGTGTGGTCTGCAAGTCGCTGTGCTTCAATTCGGCTATTCGCAGCTTATTCTAGAGAGTGTTTTTGGTTTGATCCAACTGGAGCTCCAGTGTATTCCTGGCCTGCTCCCACTTAGCATGCAATAGCTACGTCCGTTCCCTCTACGCAGTTACTCGTTCAAGCAAGGCTTGTCTTTCGTATTGTGCTTCAGTCCTCGTTTGATTTCTCTCCGCCTAAGCTCTATCCAAAGCTTCCCTCAGCGCTGCCACTTCATCTTCGAAGCGAGTTGCCTGCTCATGCATTCTGCCTTCATATCCTCTTGCTATCAGCTTAGCCTATTCTCGGAAAGCTTACTCCACGTCCTCTTTCATCCGCTACAAGTTTCGCGCCTATTCGCGACGCACGTTTTCCAAGGCTAAATTGGCTTTATCACGCTCCTCTCTCGCTTTCTTGACTTCATCTTCCAGAGCTCGTTTTCCCTTCCGCAGCTCCTCCATCTTCTCCTATAGTTCACGCTGAGCTGCTCGCCAACGTTTGGTGACTTCGAAAAACACTTTCCTCTCTTCCCGCTCAGCAAACTGGCTGTAAAGTCCTTCCAAAACGTCATTAGGGAGAAAGGTAGCATACTTAGCACAGCAATCCTCTTTCAGTTTTCCGAAGGCTTCCTGGAAGCGAGCCTCAAATCCTTGCTGGCTCAGCGAAACCAGCTTAGGGCAAAGATCAACCAACTGCCTATAGAGATACTACCTAACCTCCTCTCCTATCCTCTAGCGGTTCTATTTCGAAATAGCTTCGAGAAGCAGAGAAACTTCATGACTTAGCTATAGGCTGAGCAGCTGAAGAGCAGCAGGAGAAGAGTGGCCCTCAAGATCTTGCAACTGCGTTTTAATCAGTTAGGAGAGCTGCTGCCGGAGGTAGTTGAGATGCTGGATCTGAACCGGCATGATCTTCCTCACTGACTCCACCTTCGCTGCCAGTGCCGCCTGGATTGCTTCTTTCCGCATGGCCTGCTCGTATTCTAGAATGCGCTCGTAGGTGGAATTGAGGGCGCAGTCGATGCTGCCCCCGTTAATCGCACTCACGAATTCCCTGAGGAGGACTTCGAAGTTGTGGCTTCCGATGTGCACACCGTTGATCACTTTTGCCTCTGCTGCACTTAGCAGGCTCTTCTGCAGTCCGCGAACTGCGCTTCTAAACTCTTCCCTAAGGCTATCCCACCGCACATTGCGTAAACTGCCCAGTTTTTCTTAGTCAATCAGAGGCCTGATGAGGGCAACGCAGTGCCTTTCCTGGAAAAGTTCACGTAGGAATTACTTTTCCCCTCGCTGCCCACCATGGCCTTAACGCAAACACTATTAGAGATACTGGTCAGCTGTGAGCTGGCGTCCACTGCGGTCTGCCATCTAGAGCGCGAAATCACGCAAGACCCAAAATAGTTTGGTTTTGTTAGATGAGCTGTCGAGAGTGGAGGCATGCCTACAGACGAGTGCCAATTTGGCAATTGCCAGCTAGTCGATGGCGCCTACTGAGTTGTAGAGGAGCAGGTTGCTCAGCAGCAGGTTGAGGAGGAACAATTTCCCATCGTGATCTGCATCCTTTTCGATGGAGCCGAAGCCCTCCGTGTCGACCAGCCAGATGTTCAGTCCGTTCTGTCTGATGGGATTGCTCCACACGTTGATGCCCTTCGTGCAGGAATTGGTCGTGGCGCTGGTCTAGAAGCCTCCGCACTAGGGGAAGAGAGCGTTGAGCAAAAAGGACTTACCACTGCGGTAGTCCCCACAGATAGATACGAAACAGTATTCTCCTTCGAACTGTCGCATCCGGTCGACTGTTTCCGCACACACTGCGAATCCTTGATGGGGTAAGTTTTACTTTATTCGTGATTGGGATCCTGCGTGATGAGCGAGAGCACTCTCCCTTCCTTCTGCATTCAAATATAATAAGCTAAATCAATGCTGCAAAAATGGAGAGAGGAGTGGGGGATTGGGATTATATACTACTAGGGGGTTATAAATATTATTAATAGTAAATTATGTTGTGCTGCGGAGAGTGCACTCTGGAATCAGAGACCACCATCACTGCGGTCGTGCTCATCGCGCCCAATCCAGACCTGCGCCTGCAGAAATTGCAGCAGTTAATCGAAAAACCGCCCTCTTCTGAAACTAACAGCTACAAGTATAAGCAACTGCTCAACATCAATAAGGAAAATCGGCAACCCAACAACGCCGAACTCATGCCGCAGAAGACCAGACGAAAGGGCTCCATCCCTCCCAAAATTACAGAAAGCTTCTTCCTCTTCGAAGAAGACGGCGCAGAAACAGGCAGATTCAATGCTCCACCCGAACCATTAGGCCTCAGCAGAAACGCCGAAAGCTCCACCAAACGCAACTGCGAAAGCAAGACCACCTCCTTCGGCAGCAGGAAGTCCAGTGCGGTATTCTTCAGAGAGAGGGAAGTGGAGCTTCTGCAGGAAGAGCTGAAGAAGCTGAGGGAGGAGGAGCTGCGGATGCACAAGGAGAAAATGGACAGGGAATACATTTACCACAGGGAGTTGGGGAAGGTGTACGCAGCCAGGGACTAGTTGCGGAACAGCAGTCGGCAGAGACGATCTGACCTGAATGAACTGCGTCAATTCATGCGGAAGCACAAGCAGCTCTGCCTCTCCTGATTTATATTACTTCTACATGTCAAGCATCAGAGCTGAGCACTATGGCCATTCCTTCACAGAACAAAAACACAGTTAAATGCATAAAAATCACTTGCGACGTTTGAAAAGTTTAGGCTTGTAGGCGTGCTGCTCCTCGCAGCTACGGCAAAGCTTGCCGGCATGGGGGTCAATTTTACTGAAGCGTGAAAGACTTATTTTCGAAAATTTCTATTAGGGTTGCAAGGAGAAGCTCTATTTGGCAGTAAAAGTGATAGTTTTGATACGCACCACCGGCGGCATCTTCTTCGGAGAGTAACTTACCATGCTGAGGTAATTGGGCGGCGTATGGAACCTGGAAGGGGCCATGCTGTTTGATCTCCCATCTTTTTTGGGGAAGGCGGCCTCCGTAAGGTCAGTCCTGCAGCTGTTGGCGATGAGTCTGGACTTAACGGTGAGAAACTCTGTGAGATCGTAGTGGCGGTGGGCTGGCTGCAGGCTGGAGTGTATTCTTCTCTTCATGGAATGCGATTATAATTGTAGGATATATATTGGCAATCGCGTATGAAATGAACATGGAAAGATCAGAGAATGAAGTAGTCGTCCTATCCCTCTGACTTCTCCTCGCTGGAAGCGTAGAGCTGGGCTTGTCTGCGCAACACAGCGTCTATATCCAAGTCCTCATCCGCCAACTCAGAAGACATTTGCAGATTATCCTACGAGGGAAGAGGACTGTCTTTCTTAGCCTTTTTCTTTCGCCTCCTTTCCTTCTCCTTAGTCGCATCCCCGATCTTCTTGTTCAAACTGGGCATCTTCAACTACCGAGTGCTCTTCTCCTTTATGTGAACCTGGATCAGATCCTCGAGATAGTCGTGCAGAGATTGGGGGAAGTGCTTCTTCATCTTGTTCACAGGCACCAAGTATTTCTGCGCTCGGTCCACTACGGTCACGATGAAGCAGAGGGTGTTGAATTTGCTGTACTGCACTCCTTCTACGCTGTCCACTGAATCGATAATTGGCTACCTAGATAGTCGAGTCGAGTGTGAGTGGGCTCGGGGTCCCTGATTCGCTCCATCAGCTCCTCCTGCTTCTGCCTCAGCCGGTCGATGACTGAAAGGTTCAGCCGCTCCACTCCTTTGCGTCGCTGCCGGTTGATGAATTTCTACAGCTCCTTTTCCTTCTTGTCTTCAGGCGGACGCTCGCTCTTCCATTTCAGGTACTCGAAGATGGGTTCAGCTTCGGTTATTTCGGAGGGAAGGGAGTTATTCTGTTGCTTTTGCTGCACCACTGGCTCTTCCGTCGGCAGGTTGAACTTCTTCAGCACAGTGGCAATCTGCGGGCAGGCCTGTCTGGTCACCCACGACGGTTTCTGTCCTGGCTTCGCCCATTCAACCAGGTAAAACATCCTCTCTGAGCTAAACCATCAATTACGTCCCACTTTCTAGGAGGTGATGATATTCTTTATCATATATGGATTATGGCAAGTAGAGGCATTTTACTATATGGGAAGCAGCTTATAGATGCATAGGCAATCAATATAATTCAACTCGGTGGTGGCCGAGGATTATATTTGGCTGGCATATTTTATTGCTGCGAATAAGTTATATATGAAGCTGATCAGCAAGACCCACCTCATCAGAACCTCCAGGTAGCCCACTCCCACAGAACAGATACACCCCAAGCGCAAGTCTGTAGGCTACTGCTGCGAAATGGCCACTGATTCGCAGATCAATACCGCTCGCTTCGCCAAGAGAAACACCGATCCCAGTATCAGTGTCAACAGCTTGGCTTCCTTCCCGCCGCAGGATACCACCTTCGCAGGCCACTCCACCACCAGCAACCTGGACTCCCGGCTGGAGCCGAGGGAGTGGAAAGTGCAGCTGAGCTCCAAAATCCTACCTCTCGACCAGATCATCACCGATAAACGCACCCAATCCTCCAAAGTGGCAACGCAAAATGGGCAAACTCACAGCAGAAGGCAAAAGTTGTAGGTTTCGCTCTCCAAGCGCAATAAACCGCCCCAGGTGAACGTCATACAGCCAGGAGTCATTCCCAAATTGACATAAGTAGGTAGAGATAGCATTTTCTTGAAGAGTTTCAGTCGTCAGGGCCGTATCGTGGACACAGTATAGAAGCGTTTATAGGAGTTATCATAAGTGGGGCCCAGCTATTGCCCCTGAAGTGATGCTTATAATAATAACTAATGATGTCACTCCTTCATAATAATTGTTGAATGCCTCCCAAGAAGTTGAAGCTCATGTGCCTCCACGGCTACGGCACCAACAAGGACTTCATGCAGATGCAGATGCAAGTCCTCGCCAACGAACTCGCAGAAATCGCAGAACTTATCCCCATCGATGCCCCATACACAGTCCCCAAGGAATTAATCACCGATCCGGTCATCTTCAAATACATCAAGGGCCCCTGCAGGACCTGGATGGGCTGGCGACTCAGTAATCCCAATACCAAATAGGCAAAATGAGGACCCACGAAGAGGCGATGCAAAATTTTGAAGATATCCGAGTGGCAATCGAGAGTGCAAGTGAGCATTACGACGGAGCCCTTTGCTTTTCCCAGGGATCGATGGTCTTCCAGATGATATACATTTACCACAAGCTGGGCTACCTCAAGTGGAAGAGCTTCGAAGGCCTCAAGTTCTTCCTCAACTTCAGCTCAGTCTCTGCCAGGATAACACTGGCCGACGTTGAGTGGAACCGCTTCTAAATGCCATCTATGCACATCCTGTCAGAACAGGACATATTCTTTCCAGCCATGATGGTGACTCTCACCAGGTTCAAGGACCCTGAGTTCATCTTCCACAATTTCGGACACAAGTTTCCAACCTTGGGAGTGAAGGAGAAGCAAAAGCTGCTTTCTTTCATGAAGAGACATGGCTTTGGAGAGAAAAATAGCATAATAAACTAAAGTAGACTTTGAAATGGTGATCATTCATATTATATCACTTATAAGTGGATAAATTAATGAACCCCCACCTGAATCCCTGTATGCAGCTCGTGAAAAGGCAAAAAGCAGTAACTGGTAAAGGTGATGCTGTTGGGTATTGATAAATGTATATATATTGGTTGTTGCATCAAATTAGGCCGAAGCCTTGGTTGTGCTAGAGGATGAGCATGAGATTTTTTTCCAATTTCTACTTGCTTTCGTATTCGGGAAGCAGCAGCACGTTGAAGCAGGTGTGAGCAGTGGGCAAGTTGGACGTGTTTGAGTGCCGCTGGATTAAGAATTTAAGCGATTTGAGACCGTCGATAGGCACTCGGTCAGTCCCAGTCACGAAGGTCAGGAAGTTCTTCTTCTGCTCGTGGTCTAAAGAGTGCAAAAAGTTCCATAAACATCTTCATTAATGAACACTGTACCTAATAACGGGGGTCTCAGGAGTGTATCCTCCTTCGTAGGTAGTGGAGGCTTCCAATTCCTTCATATTGATCTCCTCAGTGCCACTGGTAAGAATGCGCAGCTCTTCTGGCTGGAAGGTCTACATAATTTGGTGGCTACTTCGATGATGCCTCCGGAGACGACTCTGTAGAAGCCCCTGCGGAAGGGATTGAACTGTTTGGCGATGTGCTTGTTGAGGATATAGTCGGCGTAAAGTAGACAGTAGTACTCCCTGTTCTAGTTGTTGACCTTGATCTGGCTGCCGTCCTCCACCAGCTCCTCCACGATCTTCTCCCCGAAGGACTCCAGCTCGATGTTGAAGTAGAGCTCTATCTCCTCGACGTCCTCGCTGGTGGTGAGGATGTCCTTGAGGGTGCGGTATACGTCAGGCTCGATTTCCTTCAGGTCCTCCACGATCTCGATGCCGTGGTCCTCCTCGTACTTCCTGTTGAGCAGCTTCTTGTAGATGATGTCGGGGAAGTGCAGGTCGAGGTGGACGGAGTTGTAGAGGGAGAGGCCGAGCAGCATCCCCACGAACTCGAACCTGAGCGGGATCTCGTAGGAGAAGCCGTTGAACCAGTAGAAGCGGCCGTTGTTCTTGGGCAGGAACATGTCGAGGTAGGGATTGAAGATGGCCTTGGTGATCAGCGAGAAGTATTCGTTCTTGACTCCTCCCTCGTCAGCGCCCTCCTCCCCGATGAACTCGATCTTCAGCGGGCTCTTGAGGTTCTGCTTGATCTTGCCCAGTTTCTCCATGGAGTCGTCGAGCAGGTTGTGGCGGTTGACCGAGATGTACAGGAAGATGAGCCCCTCGATGCCGTGGTTGAAATCGATGTTCTGGAAGATGGCAGAGAGGCCGTTCTCCATGTTCTTGCGGATGCTGAGTTTCTGCTCGTAGATGGACTCGATCTGCATGAGCTTGTACTTGTAGTCGAAACTGAGCAGGAAGGGGTAGTTGACGAAGTTGAAATTGGGGTTCTTGCTGAGGTAGATGCGGAAGGCCTCCACCGGCTCGAAGAAGTTGCTGAGGAAGGCGGAGTTGAACTCGGCGATCGGCAGACGGGGCTTGCCCTTGTTGCTGAGGTTCAGGATCGAGAGGTAGTTGCAGATGACTGCGTTGTTCCGGGCCAGGATCTCAGACTCCAGCTGCGGGTTCTCCTTCTTCTCCACCAATTTCTTGCACTCCACCTCCACCATGGCCAGCAAGCGCTGCACCATCAGCCTGAGGTGCTCGGCCGGCACGTCCTGCAGCCAGCTTGCGAAAATTTGGTTATAATAGGATGCCTTCTGAATTACTTATAATAGCTTAAACAGCACCCGCACCGAATTCTCGTGGAAGAGCCTGCCCCACAGCGTCAGGATCACCAGATACTTCATCTCGTGCGCAGACTTCAGGAAGCTCTTGATATCCGCCAGCCCGCTCAGCTACTCCAGCGTTTTCCCCTGAGTTATGGGTAACGTACGAAGATGTTCAGCAGTTCGGTGTCCTGTCCGAAGAGGTGAATATTTTCGTAGATTTTCATGATGGCTTGGATGTCGAGACCGCTCTCACTCTTGGGGTCTGAATTCTTCTTGAGGCTTTCCATCTTATCGATGAGCAGCTGGATGAGTAGAGGGTTACTGCGGGGTTGCTGAAGGAGTGGTTGAGGAACTTAGCGATTTCCTTGGGTTCCTTGGGATGGTTCTTGGAGAAGAAGATATCGATGAAGTCCTAGTGCGAATGATCCATTTGATTTGTTTTTGAAATGATTATATATACGACGATGAATTCTTATCAGCAGCTCTATATATGCGGCCCACTACCGTCGGATATGCCCGTGAGCATTTTTTTGTGACCCTCCCAACACCCCCAAAAGAAGAGAATCGAATTAATCCGAAAGGAAGAGAAGGGAAATGAAGGAGTTTGCTATGGTGGGATTTTTGCTTGAGGTAAGCTTATAATAAGTGTGGAAAATCAATACCGACAGCGGGGGTTGGGGTTGGGGTTGGGGTTGGGGTTGGGGGGGTTGGGGTTGGGGTTGGG
>NW_022204669.1:0-77105 GCF_008831285.2 Nymphaea colorata | reverse complement strand
TTAAGCACATTCAATTAATTACAAGTGAAATACATTAGGTTAACTATATGACACAAATGAATCACTTGTTAAGGCATCCGTATTAAGAATCATTATAAATGTAAAACTAGTGAAACACATTAGGTAAACCATAAGACACCAAATGAATCACTCGAATCTCATTCATTTTCATACAAACTTGTGATTTCGATCTACTAAATCATTTAATATAGATGTAACAACAAGTTAAACACATTCAATTAAGCATGCATGATCATATGAATCATTTAAATCTCACTTGTATTGGTACGAACGCGTGATTTCAATCCTTTAGATCGTTCACTATAGATGTAACAACAAATTCAACTCATCGGACTAATTACACGCATTCAAAGTAATGCATAGATCCCATTTGTATCCATATGAACTTGCGATTTCAATCATTAAATCATTCATTATAGATGTAATAACAAGTGAAATACACTAGATTAACTGTAAGGGACCAACTTAATGACCTGACTCTCATTCATTTCCAAACGAACTTCTTATTTCAAGCCACTAAGTCATTCTATACGTATGTAACAAATGGCTACGCACACTCAATTAAATATATTGATCAAATATATGTAATAACAAGTGAAAATGAATCATTTAATCTCTCAATTAAATATATGTGATCAAATATATGTAATAACAAGTGAAACATATTAGGTTACCTACAAGACACCAAATGAATCACTCAAATCTCATTCATTTCCATACAAACCTATGATTTCAATATACTAAATCATTTAATATAGACGTAACAACAAGTTAAGCACATTCAATTAAGTATGCGTGATCAAATGAATCACTTAAATCTCACTCGTATGAGACGAGTGATTTAGTGTGCGTATGGATACAAATGAATGAGATGTAACAACATGTTCAACTTATTGAACAAACTACAAGGGATCAAACTAAACTAATCCATAGGTCTCCTTTACATCCATATAAACTTGTGAGTTTTTATCGTTTAAATCGTTGATCATAGATGTCATAACGAGTGAAACACATTAGGTTAATTATAAGACACCAAATGAATCACTCAAATCTCATTTATTTTCACACAAACTTGTGATTTGAATTCACTTAATCTAGCAATATGGATGTAACAACAAGTTAAGCACATTCAATTAAGTATGTGTGATCATTTGAATCACTTAAATCGCACTTGTATTGATACGAACTTGTGATTTCAATCATTTAGATCGTGCACTATAGTTGTAACAATAAATTCAACTCATCGGACTAACTACACGCGTTTGTATCCACATGAACATGTGATTTCAATCATTTAAATCATTCATTATATATGTATTCCAAACGAACTTCTGGTATCAAAGCCACTAGGTCATTCTATACGTAAGTAAGAAATGGTCACGCACATTCAATTAAATACAAGTGATCAATTATATGTAATAACAAGTGAAAATGAATCACTTAATCTCTCAATTAAATATAAGTGATCAAATATATGTAATAACAAGTGAAACACATTAGGTTACTTACAAGACACCAAATGAATCACTCCAATATCATTCATTTTCATACAAACCTATGATTTTAATCTACTAAATCATTTAATATAGACGTAACAACAAGTTAAGCACATTCAATTACGTATGTGTGATAAAATGAATCACTTAAATCCCACTCGTATTGATACGAACTTGTGATTTCAATTCCTTACATCGATCACCATAGATGTAAGAACTAGTTCAACTTATTGAACTAACTACAAGGGATCAAACTAATGCATAGGTCTCCTTTATATCCATACAAACTTGTAAGTTTTAATCATTTAAATCATTGATCAAAGATGTAATAACAAGTGAAACACAATAGGTTAACTACAAGACACCAAATGAATCACTCGAATCTCATTCATTTTCGCACAAACTTGTGATTTCAATCTACTAAATCATTTATTATAGACGTAACAACAAGTTAAACACATTCAATTAAGTATGCATGATTATATGAATCACTTAAATCTCACTTGTATTCGTACGAACATGTGATTTCAATCCTTTAGAACGTTCCCTATAGATGTAACAACAAATTCAACTCATCGGACTAACTACACGTGTACAAATATAGTGACTTCAACCATTTGTATCCATATAAACTTGTGATTTCAACCATTTAAATCATTCATTATAGATGTAATAACAAGTGAAATACATTAGATTAACTATAAGGGACCAATATAGTGACTTGACTCTCATTCATTTCCAAACGGACTTCTTTTTTCAAGCCACTAAGTCATTCTATACGTATGTAACAAATGGTTACGCACATTCAATTAAATATAAGTTATCAAATGTATGTAAGAACAAGTAAAAATGAATCACATAATCTCTCGATTAAACATAAGTGATCAAATGTATGTAATAACAAGTGAAACACATTAAGTTACCTGTAAGACACCAAATGAATCACTCGAATCCCATTCATTTTCATATAAACCTATGATTTGAATTTACTAAATCATTTAATATAAACGTAACAACAAGTTAAGTACATTCAATTAAATATGCGTGATCAATTGAATCACTTAAATCCCACTCGTATTGATGTGAACTTGTGCATCGATCACTATAGATGTAACAACATGTTCAACTTATCGTACAAACTAGAAAGGATCAAACTAATGCATAGGTCTCCTTTATATCCATATAAACTTGTGAGTTTTAATTATTTAAATCATTGATCATGGATGTAATAACATGTGAAACACGTTAGGTTAACTATAAGACACCAAATGAATCACTCGAATCACATTCATTTTCATACAAACTTGTGATTTCAGTTCACTTAATCAAGCAACATGGATGTAACAATAAGTTAAGCACATTCAATTAAGTATGTGTGATCATTTGAATCACTTAAATCGCACTTGTATTGATACGAACTTGTAATTTCAATCCTTTAGATCGTGCACTATAGTCGTACCAATACGAGTCAGATTTAAGTGATTCATATGATCACGCATACTTTATTGAATGTACTTGACTTATTGTTATATCCATGTTAAATGATTTAGTAGATTGAAATCACAGGCTTGCATGAAAATGAATGAGATTTGAGTGATTCATTTGGTGCCCTATTGTTAACCTAATTCACTTGTTAAGCACATTCAATTAAATTACAAGTGAAACACATTAGGTTAACTATATGACACCAAATGAATCACTTGTTAAGGACATCCGTATTAAGAATCATTATAAATGTAACAACTAGTGAAACACATTAGGTAAACCATAAGACACCAAATGAATCACTCGAATCTCATTCATTTTCATACAAACTTGTGATTTCGATCTACTAAATCATTTAATATAGATGTAACAACAAGTTAAACACATTCAATTAAGCATGCATGATCATATGAATCATTTAAATCTCACTTGTATTGGTACGAACGCGTGATTTCAATCCTTTAGATCGTTCACTATAGATGTAACAACAAATTCAACTCATCGGACTAATTACACGCATTCAAAGTAATGCATAGATCCCATTTGTATCCATATGAACTTGCGATTTCAATCATTTAAATCATTCATTATAGATGTAATAACAAGTGAAATACACTAGATTAACTGTAAGGGACCAACTTAATGACCTGACTCTCATTCATTTCCAAACGAACTTCTTATTTCAAGCCACTAAGTCATTCTATACGTATGTAACAAATGGCTACGCACACTCAATTAAATATATTGATCAAATATATGTAATAACAAGTGAAAATGAATCATTTAATCTCTCAATTAAATATATGTGATCAAATATATGTAATAACAAGTGAAACATATTAGGTTACCTACAAGACACCAAATGAATCACTCAAATCTCATTCATTTCCATACAAACCTATGATTTCAATATACTAAATCATTTAATATAGACGTAACAACAAGTTAAGCACATTCAATTAAGTATGCGTGATCAAATGAATCACTTAAATCTCACTCGTATTGAGACGAGTGATTTAGTGTGCGTATGGATACAAATGAATGAGATGTAACAACATGTTCAACTTATTGAACAAACTACAAGGGATCAAACTAAACTAATCCATAGGTCTCCTTTACATCCATATAAACTTGTGAGTTTTTATCGTTTAAATCGTTGATCATAGATGTCATAACGAGTGAAACACATTAGGTTAATTATAAGACACCAAATGAATCACTCAAATCTCATTTATTTTCACACAAACTTGTGATTTGAATTCACTTAATCTAGCAATATGGATGTAACAACAAGTTAAGCACATTCAATTAAGTATGTGTGATCATTTGAATCACTTAAATCGCACTTGTATTGATACGAACTTGTGATTTCAATCATTTAGATCGTGCACTATAGTTGTAACAATAAATTCAACTCATCGGACTAACTACACGCGTTTGTATCCACATGAACATGTGATTTCAATCATTTAAATCATTCATTATATATGTATTCCAAACGAACTTCTGGTATCAAAGCCACTAGGTCATTCTATACGTAAGTAAGAAATGGTCACGCACATTCAATTAAATACAAGTGATCAATTATATGTAATAACAAGTGAAAATGAATCACTTAATCTCTCAATTAAATATAAGTGATCAAATATATGTAATAACAAGTGAAACACATTAGGTTACTTACAAGACACCAAATGAATCACTCCAATATCATTCATTTTCATACAAACCTATGATTTTAATCTACTAAATCATTTAATATAGACGTAACAACAAGTTAAGCACATTCAATTACGTATGTGTGATAAAATGAATCACTTAAATCCCACTCGTATTGATACGAACTTGTGATTTCAATTCCTTACATCGATCACCATAGATGTAAGAACTAGTTCAACTTATTGAACTAACTACAAGGGATCAAACTAATGCATAGGTCTCCTTTATATCCATACAAACTTGTAAGTTTTAATCATTTAAATCATTGATCAAAGATGTAATAACAAGTGAAACACAATAGGTTAACTACAAGACACCAAATGAATCACTCGAATCTCATTCATTTTCGCACAAACTTGTGATTTCAATCTACTAAATCATTTATTATAGACGTAACAACAAGTTAAACACATTCAATTAAGTATGCATGATTATATGAATCACTTAAATCTCACTTGTATTCGTACGAACATGTGATTTCAATCCTTTAGAACGTTCCCTATAGATGTAACAACAAATTCAACTCATCGGACTAACTACACGTGTACAAATATAGTGACTTCAACCATTTGTATCCATATAAACTTGTGATTTCAACCATTTAAATCATTCATTATAGATGTAATAACAAGTGAAATACATTAGATTAACTATAAGGGACCAATATAGTGACTTGACTCTCATTCATTTCCAAACGGACTTCTTTTTTCAAGCCACTAAGTCATTCTATACGTATGTAACAAATGGTTACGCACATTCAATTAAATATAAGTTATCAAATGTATGTAAGAACAAGTAAAAATGAATCACATAATCTCTCGATTAAACATAAGTGATCAAATGTATGTAATAACAAGTGAAACACATTAAGTTACCTGTAAGACACCAAATGAATCACTCGAATCCCATTCATTTTCATATAAACCTATGATTTGAATTTACTAAATCATTTAATATAAACGTAACAACAAGTTAAGTACATTCAATTAAATATGCGTGATCAATTGAATCACTTAAATCCCACTCGTATTGATGTGAACTTGTGCATCGATCACTATAGATGTAACAACATGTTCAACTTATCGTACAAACTAGAAAGGATCAAACTAATGCATAGGTCTCCTTTATATCCATATAAACTTGTGAGTTTTAATTATTTAAATCATTGATCATGGATGTAATAACATGTGAAACACGTTAGGTTAACTATAAGACACCAAATGAATCACTCGAATCACATTCATTTTCATACAAACTTGTGATTTCAGTTCACTTAATCAAGCAACATGGATGTAACAATAAGTTAAGCACATTCAATTAAGTATGTGTGATCATTTGAATCACTTAAATCGCACTTGTATTGATACGAACTTGTAATTTCAATCCTTTAGATCGTGCACTATAGTCGTACCAATACGAGTCAGATTTAAGTGATTCATATGATCACGCATACTTTATTGAATGTACTTGACTTATTGTTATATCCATGTTAAATGATTTAGTAGATTGAAATCACAGGCTTGCATGAAAATGAATGAGATTTGAGTGATTCATTTGGTGCCCTATTGTTAACCTAATTCACTTGTTAAGCACATTCAATTAAATTACAAGTGAAACACATTAGGTTAACTATATGACACCAAATGAATCACTTGTTAAGGACATCCGTATTAAGAATCATTATAAATGTAACAACTAGTGAAACACATTAGGTAAACCATAAGACACCAAATGAATCACTCGAATCTCATTCATTTTCATACAAACTTGTGATTTCGATCTACTAAATCATTTAATATAGATGTAACAACAAGTTAAACACATTCAATTAAGCATGCATGATCATATGAATCATTTAAATCTCACTTGTATTGGTACGAACGCGTGATTTCAATCCTTTAGATCGTTCACTATAGATGTAACAACAAATTCAACTCATCGGACTAATTACACGCATTCAAAGTAATGCATAGATCCCATTTGTATCCATATGAACTTGCGATTTCAATCATTTAAATCATTCATTATAGATGTAATAACAAGTGAAATACACTAGATTAACTGTAAGGGACCAACTTAATGACCTGACTCTCATTCATTTCCAAACGAACTTCTTATTTCAAGCCACTAAGTCATTCTATACGTATGTAACAAATGGCTACGCACACTCAATTAAATATATTGATCAAATATATGTAATAACAAGTGAAAATGAATCATTTAATCTCTCAATTAAATATATGTGATCAAATATATGTAATAACAAGTGAAACATATTAGGTTACCTACAAGACACCAAATGAATCACTCAAATCTCATTCATTTCCATACAAACCTATGATTTCAATATACTAAATCATTTAATATAGACGTAACAACAAGTTAAGCACATTCAATTAAGTATGCGTGATCAAATGAATCACTTAAATCTCACTCGTATTGAGACGAGTGATTTAGTGTGCGTATGGATACAAATGAATGAGATGTAACAACATGTTCAACTTATTGAACAAACTACAAGGGATCAAACTAAACTAATCCATAGGTCTCCTTTACATCCATATAAACTTGTGAGTTTTTATCGTTTAAATCGTTGATCATAGATGTCATAACGAGTGAAACACATTAGGTTAATTATAAGACACCAAATGAATCACTCAAATCTCATTTATTTTCACACAAACTTGTGATTTGAATTCACTTAATCTAGCAATATGGATGTAACAACAAGTTAAGCACATTCAATTAAGTATGTGTGATCATTTGAATCACTTAAATCGCACTTGTATTGATACGAACTTGTGATTTCAATCATTTAGATCGTGCACTATAGTTGTAACAATAAATTCAACTCATCGGACTAACTACACGCGTTTGTATCCACATGAACATGTGATTTCAATCATTTAAATCATTCATTATATATGTATTCCAAACGAACTTCTGGTATCAAAGCCACTAGGTCATTCTATACGTAAGTAAGAAATGGTCACGCACATTCAATTAAATACAAGTGATCAATTATATGTAATAACAAGTGAAAATGAATCACTTAATCTCTCAATTAAATATAAGTGATCAAATATATGTAATAACAAGTGAAACACATTAGGTTACTTACAAGACACCAAATGAATCACTCCAATATCATTCATTTTCATACAAACCTATGATTTTAATCTACTAAATCATTTAATATAGACGTAACAACAAGTTAAGCACATTCAATTACGTATGTGTGATAAAATGAATCACTTAAATCCACTCGTATTGATACGAACTTGTGATTTCAATTCCTTACATCGATCACCATAGATGTAAGAACTAGTTCAACTTATTGAACTAACTACAAGGGATCAAACTAATGCATAGGTCTCCTTTATATCCATACAAACTTGTAAGTTTTAATCATTTAAATCATTGATCAAAGATGTAATAACAAGTGAAACACAATAGGTTAACTACAAGACACCAAATGAATCACTCGAATCTCATTCATTTTCGCACAAACTTGTGATTTCAATCTACTAAATCATTTATTATAGACGTAACAACAAGTTAAACACATTCAATTAAGTATGCATGATTATATGAATCACTTAAATCTCACTTGTATTCGTACGAACATGTGATTTCAATCCTTTAGAACGTTCCCTATAGATGTAACAACAAATTCAACTCATCGGACTAACTACACGTGTACAAATATAGTGACTTCAACCATTTGTATCCATATAAACTTGTGATTTCAACCATTTAAATCATTCATTATAGATGTAATAACAAGTGAAATACATTAGATTAACTATAAGGGACCAATATAGTGACTTGACTCTCATTCATTTCCAAACGGACTTCTTTTTTCAAGCCACTAAGTCATTCTATACGTATGTAACAAATGGTTACGCACATTCAATTAAATATAAGTTATCAAATGTATGTAAGAACAAGTAAAAATGAATCACATAATCTCTCGATTAAACATAAGTGATCAAATGTATGTAATAACAAGTGAAACACATTAAGTTACCTGTAAGACACCAAATGAATCACTCGAATCCCATTCATTTTCATATAAACCTATGATTTGAATTTACTAAATCATTTAATATAAACGTAACAACAAGTTAAGTACATTCAATTAAATATGCGTGATCAATTGAATCACTTAAATCCCACTCGTATTGATGTGAACTTGTGCATCGATCACTATAGATGTAACAACATGTTCAACTTATCGTACAAACTAGAAAGGATCAAACTAATGCATAGGTCTCCTTTATATCCATATAAACTTGTGAGTTTTAATTATTTAAATCATTGATCATGGATGTAATAACATGTGAAACACGTTAGGTTAACTATAAGACACCAAATGAATCACTCGAATCACATTCATTTTCATACAAACTTGTGATTTCAGTTCACTTAATCAAGCAACATGGATGTAACAATAAGTTAAGCACATTCAATTAAGTATGTGTGATCATTTGAATCACTTAAATCGCACTTGTATTGATACGAACTTGTAATTTCAATCCTTTAGATCGTGCACTATAGTCGTACCAATACGAGTCAGATTTAAGTGATTCATATGATCACGCATACTTTATTGAATGTACTTGACTTATTGTTATATCCATGTTAAATGATTTAGTAGATTGAAATCACAGGCTTGCATGAAAATGAATGAGATTTGAGTGATTCATTTGGTGCCCTATTGTTAACCTAATTCACTTGTTAAGCACATTCAATTAAATTACAAGTGAAACACATTAGGTTAACTATATGACACCAAATGAATCACTTGTTAAGGACATCCGTATTAAGAATCATTATAAATGTAACAACTAGTGAAACACATTAGGTAAACCATAAGACACCAAATGAATCACTCGAATCTCATTCATTTTCATACAAACTTGTGATTTCGATCTACTAAATCATTTAATATAGATGTAACAACAAGTTAAACACATTCAATTAAGCATGCATGATCATATGAATCATTTAAATCTCACTTGTATTGGTACGAACGCGTGATTTCAATCCTTTAGATCGTTCACTATAGATGTAACAACAAATTCAACTCATCGGACTAATTACACGCATTCAAAGTAATGCATAGATCCCATTTGTATCCATATGAACTTGCGATTTCAATCATTTAAATCATTCATTATAGATGTAATAACAAGTGAAATACACTAGATTAACTGTAAGGGACCAACTTAATGACCTGACTCTCATTCATTTCCAAACGAACTTCTTATTTCAAGCCACTAAGTCATTCTATACGTATGTAACAAATGGCTACGCACACTCAATTAAATATATTGATCAAATATATGTAATAACAAGTGAAAATGAATCATTTAATCTCTCAATTAAATATATGTGATCAAATATATGTAATAACAAGTGAAACATATTAGGTTACCTACAAGACACCAAATGAATCACTCAAATCTCATTCATTTCCATACAAACCTATGATTTCAATATACTAAATCATTTAATATAGACGTAACAACAAGTTAAGCACATTCAATTAAGTATGCGTGATCAAATGAATCACTTAAATCTCACTCGTATTGAGACGAGTGATTTAGTGTGCGTATGGATACAAATGAATGAGATGTAACAACATGTTCAACTTATTGAACAAACTACAAGGGATCAAACTAAACTAATCCATAGGTCTCCTTTACATCCATATAAACTTGTGAGTTTTTATCGTTTAAATCGTTGATCATAGATGTCATAACGAGTGAAACACATTAGGTTAATTATAAGACACCAAATGAATCACTCAAATCTCATTTATTTTCACACAAACTTGTGATTTGAATTCACTTAATCTAGCAATATGGATGTAACAACAAGTTAAGCACATTCAATTAAGTATGTGTGATCATTTGAATCACTTAAATCGCACTTGTATTGATACGAACTTGTGATTTCAATCATTTAGATCGTGCACTATAGTTGTAACAATAAATTCAACTCATCGGACTAACTACACGCGTTTGTATCCACATGAACATGTGATTTCAATCATTTAAATCATTCATTATATATGTATTCCAAACGAACTTCTGGTATCAAAGCCACTAGGTCATTCTATACGTAAGTAAGAAATGGTCACGCACATTCAATTAAATACAAGTGATCAATTATATGTAATAACAAGTGAAAATGAATCACTTAATCTCTCAATTAAATATAAGTGATCAAATATATGTAATAACAAGTGAAACACATTAGGTTACTTACAAGACACCAAATGAATCACTCCAATATCATTCATTTTCATACAAACCTATGATTTTAATCTACTAAATCATTTAATATAGACGTAACAACAAGTTAAGCACATTCAATTACGTATGTGTGATAAAATGAATCACTTAAATCCCACTCGTATTGATACGAACTTGTGATTTCAATTCCTTACATCGATCACCATAGATGTAAGAACTAGTTCAACTTATTGAACTAACTACAAGGGATCAAACTAATGCATAGGTCTCCTTTATATCCATACAAACTTGTAAGTTTTAATCATTTAAATCATTGATCAAAGATGTAATAACAAGTGAAACACAATAGGTTAACTACAAGACACCAAATGAATCACTCGAATCTCATTCATTTTCGCACAAACTTGTGATTTCAATCTACTAAATCATTTATTATAGACGTAACAACAAGTTAAACACATTCAATTAAGTATGCATGATTATATGAATCACTTAAATCTCACTTGTATTCGTACGAACATGTGATTTCAATCCTTTAGAACGTTCCCTATAGATGTAACAACAAATTCAACTCATCGGACTAACTACACGTGTACAAATATAGTGACTTCAACCATTTGTATCCATATAAACTTGTGATTTCAACCATTTAAATCATTCATTATAGATGTAATAACAAGTGAAATACATTAGATTAACTATAAGGGACCAATATAGTGACTTGACTCTCATTCATTTCCAAACGGACTTCTTTTTTCAAGCCACTAAGTCATTCTATACGTATGTAACAAATGGTTACGCACATTCAATTAAATATAAGTTATCAAATGTATGTAAGAACAAGTAAAAATGAATCACATAATCTCTCGATTAAACATAAGTGATCAAATGTATGTAATAACAAGTGAAACACATTAAGTTACCTGTAAGACACCAAATGAATCACTCGAATCCCATTCATTTTCATATAAACCTATGATTTGAATTTACTAAATCATTTAATATAAACGTAACAACAAGTTAAGTACATTCAATTAAATATGCGTGATCAATTGAATCACTTAAATCCCACTCGTATTGATGTGAACTTGTGCATCGATCACTATAGATGTAACAACATGTTCAACTTATCGTACAAACTAGAAAGGATCAAACTAATGCATAGGTCTCCTTTATATCCATATAAACTTGTGAGTTTTAATTATTTAAATCATTGATCATGGATGTAATAACATGTGAAACACGTTAGGTTAACTATAAGACACCAAATGAATCACTCGAATCACATTCATTTTCATACAAACTTGTGATTTCAGTTCACTTAATCAAGCAACATGGATGTAACAATAAGTTAAGCACATTCAATTAAGTATGTGTGATCATTTGAATCACTTAAATCGCACTTGTATTGATACGAACTTGTAATTTCAATCCTTTAGATCGTGCACTATAGTCGTACCAATACGAGTCAGATTTAAGTGATTCATATGATCACGCATACTTTATTGAATGTACTTGACTTATTGTTATATCCATGTTAAATGATTTAGTAGATTGAAATCACAGGCTTGCATGAAAATGAATGAGATTTGAGTGATTCATTTGGTGCCCTATTGTTAACCTAATTCACTTGTTAAGCACATTCAATTAAATTACAAGTGAAACACATTAGGTTAACTATATGACACCAAATGAATCACTTGTTAAGGACATCCGTATTAAGAATCATTATAAATGTAACAACTAGTGAAACACATTAGGTAAACCATAAGACACCAAATGAATCACTCGAATCTCATTCATTTTCATACAACTTGTGATTTCGATCTACTAAATCATTTAATATAGATGTAACAACAAGTTAAACACATTCAATTAAGCATGCATGATCATATGAATCATTTAAATCTCACTTGTATTGGTACGAACGCGTGATTTCAATCCTTTAGATCGTTCACTATAGATGTAACAACAAATTCAACTCATCGGACTAATTACACGCATTCAAAGTAATGCATAGATCCCATTTGTATCCATATGAACTTGCGATTTCAATCATTTAAATCATTCATTATAGATGTAATAACAAGTGAAATACACTAGATTAACTGTAAGGGACCAACTTAATGACCTGACTCTCATTCATTTCCAAACGAACTTCTTATTTCAAGCCACTAAGTCATTCTATACGTATGTAACAAATGGCTACGCACACTCAATTAAATATATTGATCAAATATATGTAATAACAAGTGAAAATGAATCATTTAATCTCTCAATTAAATAATGTGATCAAATATATGTAATAACAAGTGAAACATATTAGGTTACCTACAAGACACCAAATGAATCACTCAAATCTCATTCATTTCCATACAAACCTATGATTTCAATATACTAAATCATTTAATATAGACGTAACAACAAGTTAAGCACATTCAATTAAGTATGCGTGATCAAATGAATCACTTAAATCTCACTCGTATCGAGACGAGTGATTTAGTGTGCGTATGGATACAAATGAATGAGATGTAACAACATGTTCAACTTATTGAACAAACTACAAGGGATCAAACTAAACTAATCCATAGGTCTCCTTTACATCCATATAAACTTGTGAGTTTTTATCGTTTAAATCGTTGATCATAGATGTCATAACGAGTGAAACACATTAGGTTAATTATAAGACACCAAATGAATCACTCAAATCTCATTTATTTTCACACAAACTTGTGATTTGAATTCACTTAATCTAGCAATAGGATGTAACAACAAGTTAAGCACATTCAATTAAGTATGTGTGATCATTTGAATCACTTAAATCGCACTTGTATTGATACGAACTTGTGATTTCAATCATTTAGATCGTGCACTATAGTTGTAACAATAAATTCAACTCATCGGACTAACTACACGCGTTTGTATCCACATGAACATGTGATTTCAATCATTTAAAT
Source organism: Nymphaea colorata (assembly GCF_008831285.2). NCBI lineage: Eukaryota > Viridiplantae > Streptophyta > Magnoliopsida > Nymphaeales > Nymphaeaceae > Nymphaea > Nymphaea colorata. Next base: position 63,164 of record NW_022204669.1, on the reverse strand, counting down.
CATTCATATATATGTATTCCAAACGAACTTCTGGTATCAAAGCCACTAGGTCATTCTATACGTAAGTAAGAAATGGTCACGCACATTCAATTAAATACAAGTGATCAATTATATGTAATAACAAGTGAAAATGAATCACTTAATCTCTCAATTAAATATAAGTGATCAAATATATGTAATAACAAGTGAAACACATTAGGTTACTTACAAGACACCAAATGAATCACTCCAATATCATTCATTTTCATACAAACCTATGATTTTAATCTACTAAATCATTTAATATAGACGTAACAACAAGTTAAGCACATTCAATTACGTATGTGTGATAAAATGAATCACTTAAATCCCACTCGTATTGATACGAACTTGTGATTTCAATTCCTTACATCGATCACCATAGATGTAAGAACTAGTTCAACTTATTGAACTAACTACAAGGGATCAAACTAATGCATAGGTCTCCTTTATATCCATACAAACTTGTAAGTTTTAATCATTTAAATCATTGATCAAAGATGTAATAACAAGTGAAACACAATAGGTTAACTACAAGACACCAAATGAATCACTCGAATCTCATTCATTTTCGCACAAACTTGTGATTTCAATCTACTAAATCATTTATTATAGACGTAACAACAAGTTAAACACATTCAATTAAGTATGCATGATTATATGAATCACTTAAATCTCACTTGTATTCGTACGAACATGTGATTTCAATCCTTTAGAACGTTCCCTATAGATGTAACAACAAATTCAACTCATCGGACTAACTACACGTGTACAAATATAGTGACTTCAACCATTTGTATCCATATAAACTTGTGATTTCAACCATTTAAATCATTCATTATAGATGTAATAACAAGTGAAATACATTAGATTAACTATAAGGGACCAATATAGGACTTGACTCTCATTCATTTCCAAACGGACTTCTTTTTTCAAGCCACTAAGTCATTCTATACGTATGTAACAAATGGTTACGCACATTCAATTAAATATAAGTTATCAAATGTATGTAAGAACAAGTAAAAATGAATCACATAATCTCTCGATTAAACATAAGTGATCAAATGTATGTAATAACAAGTGAAACACATTAAGTTACCTGTAAACACCAAATGAATCACTCGAATCCCATTCATTTTCATATAAACCTATGATTTGAATTTACTAAATCATTTAATATAAACGTAACAACAAGTTAAGTACATTCAATTAAATATGCGTGATCAATTGAATCACTTAAATCCACTCGTATTGATGTGAACTTGTGCATCGATCACTATAGATGTAAAACATGTTCAACTTATCGTACAAACTAGAAAGGATCAAACTAATGCATAGGTCTCCTTTATATCCATATAAACTTGTGAGTTTTAATTATTTAAATCATTGATCATGGATGTAATAACATGTGAAACACGTTAGGTTAACTATAAGACACCAAATGAATCACTCGAATCACATTCATTTTCATACAAACTTGTGATTTCAGTTCACTTAATCAAGCAACATGGATGTAACAATAAGTTAAGCACATTCAATTAAGTATGTGTGATCATTTGAATCACTTAAATCGCACTTGTATTGATACGAACTTGTATTTCAATCCTTTAGATCGTGCACTATAGTCGTACCAATACGAGTCAGATTTAAGTGATTCATATGATCACGCATACTTTATTGAATGTACTTGACTTATTGTTATATCCATGTTAAATGATTTAGTAGATTGAAATCACAGGCTTGCATGAAAATGAATGAGATTTGAGTGATTCATTTGGTGCCCTATTGTTAACCTAATTCACTTGTTAAGCACATTCAATTAAATTACAAGTGAAACACATTAGGTTAACTATATGACACCAAATGAATCACTTGTTAAGGACATCCGTATTAAGAATCATTATAAATGTAACAACTAGTGAAACACATTAGGTAAACCATAAGACACCAAATGAATCACTCGAATCTCATTCATTTTCATACAAACTTGTGATTTCGATCTACTAAATCATTTAATATAGATGTAACAACAAGTTAAACACATTCAATTAAGCATGCATGATCATATGAATCATTTAAATCTCACTTGTATTGGTACGAACGCGTGATTTCAATCCTTTAATCGTTCACTATAGATGTAACAACAAATTCAACTCATCGGACTAATTACACGCATTCAAAGTAATGCATAGATCCCATTTGTATCCATATGAACTTGCGATTTAATATTTAAATCATTCATTATAGATGTAATAACAAGTGAAATACACTAGATTAACTGTAAGGGACCAACTTAATGACCTGACTCTCATTCATTTCCAAACGAACTTCTTATTTCAAGCCACTAAGTCATCTATACGTATGTAACAAATGGCTACGCACACTCAATTAAATATATTGATCAAATATATGTAATAACAAGTGAAAATGAATCATTTAATCTCTCAATTAAATATATGTGATCAAATATATGTAATAACAAGTGAAACATATTAGGTTACCTACAAGACACCAAATGAATCACTCAAATCTCATTCATTTCCATACAAACCTATGATTTCAATATACTAAATCATTTAATATAGACGTAACAACAAGTTAAGCACATTCAATTAAGTATGCGTGATCAAATGAATCACTTAAATCTCACTCGTATCGAGACGAGTGATTTAGTGTGCGTATGGATACAAATGAATGAGATGTAACAACATGTTCAACTTATTGAACAAACTACAAGGGATCAAACTAAACTAATCCATAGGTCTCCTTTACATCCATATAAACTTGTGAGTTTTTATCGTTTAAATCGTTGATCATAGATGTCATAACGAGTGAAACACATTAGGTTAATTATAAGACACCAAATGAATCACTCAAATCTCATTTATTTTCACACAAACTTGTGATTTGAATTCACTTAATCTAGCAATATGGATGTAACAACAAGTTAAGCACATTCAATTAAGTATGTGTGATCATTTGAATCACTTAAATCGACTTGTATTGATACGAACTTGTGATTTCAATCATTTAGATCGTGCACTATAGTTGTAACAATAAATTCAACTCATCGGACTAACTACACGAGTTTGTATCCACATGAACATGTGATTTCAATCATTTAAATCATTCATTATATATGTATTCCAAACGAACTTCTGGTATCAAAGCCACTAGGTCATTCTATACGTAAGTAAGAAATGGTCACGCACATTCAATTAAATACAAGTGATCAATTATATGTAATAACAAGTGAAAATGAATCACTTAATCTCTCAATTAAATATAAGTGATCAAATATATGTAATAACAAGTGAAACACATTAGGTTACTTACAAGACACCAAATGAATCACTCCAATATCATTCATTTTCATACAAACCTATGATTTTAATCTACTAAATCATTTAATATAGACGTAACAACAAGTTAAGCACATTCAATTACGTATGTGTGATAAAATGAATCACTTAAATCCCACTCGTATTGATACGAACTTGTGATTTCAATTCCTTACATCGATCACCATAGATGTAAGAACTAGTTCAACTTATTGAACTAACTACAAGGGATCAAACTAATGCATAGGTCTCCTTTATATCCATACAAACTTGTAAGTTTTAATCATTTAAATCATTGATCAAAGATGTAATAACAAGTGAAACACAATAGGTTAACTACAAGACACCAAATGAATCACTCGAATATCATTCATTTTCGCACAAACTTGTGATTTCAATCTACTAAATCATTTATTATAGATGTAACAACAAGTTAAACACATTCAATTAAGTATGCACGATTATATGAATCACTTAAATCTCCTTGTATTCGTACGAACATGTGATTTCAACCTTTAGAACGTTCCCTATAGATGTAACACAAATTCAACTCATCGGACTAACTACACGTGTACAAATATAGTGACTTCAACCATTTGTATCCATATAAACTTGTGATTTCAACCATTTAAATCATTCATTATAGATGTAATAACAAGTGAAATACATTAGATTAACTATAAGGGACCAATATAGGACTTGACTCTCATTCATTTCCAAACGGACTTCTTTTTTCAAGCCACTAAGTCATTCTATACGTATGTAACAAATGGTTACGCACATTCAATTAAATATAAGTTATCAAATGTATGTAAGAACAAGTAAAAATGAATCACATAATCTCTCGATTAAACATAAGTGATCAAATGTATGTAATAACAAGTGAAACACATTAAGTTACCTGTAAACACCAAATGAATCACTCGAATCCCATTCATTTTCATATAAACCTATGATTTGAATTTACTAAATCATTTAATATAAACGTAACAACAAGTTAAGTACATTCAATTAAATATGCGTGATCAATTGAATACTTAAATCCCACTCGTATTGATGTGAACTTGTGCATCGATCACTATAGATGTAAAACATGTTCAACTTATCGTACAAACTAGAAAGGATCAAACTAATGCATAGGTCTCCTTTATATCCATATAAACTTGTGAGTTTTAATTATTTAAATCATTGATCATGGATGTAATAACATGTGAAACACGTTAGGTTAACTATAAGACACCAAATGAATCACTCGAATCACATTCATTTTCATACAAACTTGTGATTTCAGTTCACTTAATCAAGCAACATGGATGTAACAATAAGTTAAGCACATTCAATTAAGTATGTGTGATCATTTGAATCACTTAAATCGCACTTGTATTGATACGAACTTGTAGTTTCAATCCTTTAGATCGTGCACTATAGTCATACCAATACGAGTCAGATTTAAGTGATTCATATGATCACGCATACTTTATTGAATGTACTTGACTTATTGTTATATCCATGTTAAATGATTTAGTAGATTGAAATCACAGGCTTGCATGAAAATGAATGAGATTTGAGTGATTCATTTGGTGCCCTATTGTTAACCAATTCACTTGTTAAGCACATTCAATTAAATTACAAGTGAAACACATTAGGTTAACTATATGACACCAAATGAATCACTTGTTAAGGACATCCGTATTAAGAATCATTATAAATGTAACAACTAGTGAAACACATTAGGTAAACCATAAGACACCAAATGAATCACTCGAATCTCATTCATTTTCATACAAACTTGTGATTTCGATCTACTAAATCATTTAATATAGATGTAACAACAAGTTAAACACATTCAATTAAGCATGCATGATCATATGAATCATTTAAATCTCACTTGTATTGGTACGAACGCGTGATTTCAATCCTTTAGATCGTTCACTATAGATGTAACAACAAATTCAACTCATCGGACTAATTACACGCATTCAAAGTAATGCATAGATCCCATTTGTATCCATATGAACTTGGATTTCAATTATTTAAATCATTCATTATAGATTAATAACAAGTGAAATACACTAGATTAACTGTAAGGGACCAACTTAATGACCTGACTCTCATTCATTTCCAAACGAACTTCTTATTTCAAGCCACTAAGTCAATCTATACGTATGTAACAAATGGCTACGCACACTCAATTAAATATATTGATCAAATATATGTAATAACAAGTGAAAATGAGTCATTTAATCTCTCAATTAAAATATGTGATCAAATATATGTAATAACAAGTGAAACATATTAGGTTACCTACAAGACACCAAATGAATCACTCAAATCTCATTCATTTCCATACAAACCTATGATTTCAATATACTAAATCATTTAATATAGACGTAACAACAAGTTAAGCACATTCAATTAAGTATGCGTGATCAAATGAATCACTTAAATCTCACTGTATCGAGACGAGTGATTTAGTGTGCGTATGGATACAAATGAATGAGATGTAACAACATGTTCACTACAAGGGATCAAACTAAACTAATCCATAGGTCTCCTTTACATCCATATAAACTTGTGAGTTTTTATCGTTTAAATCGTTGATCATAGATGTCATAACGAGTGAAACACATTAGGTTAATTATAAGACACCAAATGAATCACTCAAATCTCATTTATTTTCACACAAACTTGTGATTTGAATTCACTTAATCTAGCAATATGGATGTAACAACAAGTTAAGCACATTCAATTAAGTATGTGTGATCATTTGAATCACTTAATCGCACTTGTATTGATACGAACTTGTGATTTCAATCATTTAATCGTGCACTATAGTTGTAACAATAAATTCAACTCATCGGACTAACTACACGAGTTTGTATCCACATGAACATGTGATTTCAATCATTTAAATCATTCATTATATATGTATTCCAAACGAACTTCTGGTATCAAAGCCACTAGGTCATTCTATACGTAAGTAAGAAATGGTCACGCACATTCAATTAAATACAAGTGATCAATTATATGTAATAACAAGTGAAAATAATCACTTAATCTCTCAATTAAATATAAGTGATCAAATATATGTAATAACAAGTGAAACACATTAGGTTACTTACAAGACACCAAATGAATCACTCCAATATCATTCATTTTCATACAAACCTATGATTTTAATCTACTAAATCATTTAATATAGACGTAACAACAAGTTAAGCACATTCAATTACGTATGTGTGATAAAATGAATCACTTAAATCCCACTCGTACTGATACGAACTTGTGATTCAATTCCTTACATCGATCACCATAGATGTAAGAACTAGTTCAACTTATTGAACTAACTACAAGGGATCAAACTAATGCATAGGTCTCCTTTATATCCATACAAACTTGTAAGTTTTAATCATTTAAATCATTGATCAAAGATGTAATAACAAGTGAAACACAATAGGTTAACTACAAGACACCAAATGAATCACTCGAATATCATTCATTTTCGCACAAACTTGTGATTTCAATCTACTAAATCATTTATTATAGATGTAACAACAAGTTAAACACATTCAATTAAGTATGCACGATTATATGAATCACTTAAATCTCCCTTGTATTCGTACGAACATGTGATTTCAAACCTTTAGAACGTTCCCTATAGATGTAACAGCAAATTCAACTCATCGGACTAACTACACGTGTACAAATATAGTGACTTCAACCATTTGTATCCATATAAACTTGTGATTTCAACCATTTAAATCATTCATTATAGATGTAATAACAAGTGAAATACATTAGATTAACTATAAGGGACCAATATAGTGACTTGACTCTCATTCATTTCCAAACGACTCTTTTTTCAAGCCACTAAGTCATTCTATACGTATGTAACAAATGGTTACGCACATTCAATTAAATATAAGTTATCAAATGTATGTAAGAACAAGTAAAAATGAATCACATAATCTCTCGATTAAACATAAGTGATCAAATGTATGTAATAACAAGTGAAACACATTAAGTTACCTGTAAACACCAAATGAATCACTCGAATCCCATTCATTTTCATATAAACCTATGATTTGAATTTACTAAATCATTTAATATAAACGTAACAACAAGTTAAGTACATTCAATTAAATATGCGTGATCAATTGAATCACTTAAATCCCACTCGTATTGATGTGAACTTGTGCATCGATCACTATAGATGTAAATACATGTTCAACTTATGTACAAACTATAAAGGATCAAACTAATGCATAGGTCTCCTTTATATCCATATAAACTTGTGAGTTTTAATTATTTAAATCATTGTCATGGATGTAATAACATGTGAAACACGTTAGGTTAACTATAAGACACCAAATGAATCACTCGAATCACATTCATTTTCATACAAACTTGTGATTTCAGTTCACTTAATCAAGCAACATGGATGTAACAATAAGTTAAGCACATTCAATTAAGTATGTGTGATCATTTGAATCACTTAAATCGCACTTGTATTGATACGAACTTGTAATTTCAATCCTTTAGATCGTGCACTATAGTCGTACCAATACGAGTCAGATTTAAGTGATTCATATGATCACGCATACTTTATTGAATGTACTTGACTTATTGTTATATCCATGTTAAATGATTTAGTAGATTGAAATCACAGGCTTGCATGAAAATGAATGAGATTTGAGTGATTCATTTGGTGCCCTATTGTTAACCTAATTCACTTGTTAAGCACATTCAATTAAATTACAAGTGAAACACATTAGGTTAACTATATGACACCAAATGAATCACTTGTTAAGGACATCCGTATTAAGAATCATTATAAATGTAACAACTAGTGAAACACATTAGGTAAACCATAAGACACCAAATGAATCACTCGAATCTCATTCATTTTCATACAAACTTGTGATTTCGATCTACTAAATCATTTAATATAGATGTAACAACAAGTTAAACACATTCAATTAAGCATGCATGATCATATGAATCATTTAAATCTCACTTGTATTGGTACGAATGCGTGATTTAATCCTTTAGATCGTTCACTATAGATGTAACAACAAATTCAACTCATCGGACTAATTACACGCACTCAAAGTAATGCATAGATCCCATTTGTATCCATATGAACTTGCGATTTCAATTATTTAAATCATTCATTATAGATGTATTACAAGTGAAATACACTTGATTAACTGTAAGGGACCAACTTAATGACCTGACTCTCATTATTTCCAAGCGAACTTCTTATTTCAAGCCACTAAGTCATCTATACGTATGTAACAAATGACTACGCACACTCAATTAAATATATTGATCAAATATATGTAATAACAAGTGAAAATGAGTCATTTAATCTCTCAATTAAATATATGTGATCAAATATATGTAATAACAAGTGAAACATATTAGGTTACCTACAAGACACCAAATGAATCACTCAAATCTCATTCATTTCCATACAAACCTATGATTTCAATATACTAAATCATTTAATATAGACGCAACAACAAGTTAAGCACATTCAATTAAGTATGCGTGATCAAATGAATCACTTAAATCTCAATTGTATCGAGACGAGTGATTTAGTGTGCATATGGAACATTAGGTTAATTATAAGACACCAAATGAATCACTCAAATCTCATTTATTTTCACACAAACTTGTGATTTGAATTCACTTAATCTAGCAATATGGATGTAACAACAAGTTAAGCACATTCAATTAAGTATGTGTGATATTTGAATCACTTAAATCGCACTTGTATTGATACGAACTTGTGATTTCAATCATTTAGATCGTGCACTATAGTTGTAACAATAAATTCAATCATCGGACTAACTACACGCGTTTGTTCCACATGAACATGTGATTTCAATCATTTAAATCATTCATTATATATGTATTGCAAACGAACTTCTGGTATCAAAGCCACTAGGTCATTCTACACGTAAGTAAGAAATGGTCACGCACATTCAATTAAATACAAGTGATCAATTATATGTAATAACAAGTGAAAATGAATCACTTAATCTCTCAATTAAATATAAGTGATCAAATATATGTAATAACAAGTGAAACACATTAGGTTACTTACAAGACACCAAATGAATCACTCCAATATCATTCATTTTCAAACAAACCTATGATTTTAATCTACTAAATCATTTATTATAGACGTAACAACAAGTTAAGCACATTCAATTACGTATGTGTGATAAAATGAATCACTTAAATCCCACTCGTACTGATACGAACTTGTGATTTCAATTTCTTACATCGATCACCATAGATGTAAGAACTAGTTCAACTTATTGAACTAACTACAAGGGATCAAACTAATGCATAGGTCTCCTTTATATCCATACAAACTTGTAAGTTTTAATCATTTAAATCATTGATCAAAGATGTAATAACAAGTGAAACACAATAGGTTAACTACAAGACACCAAATGAATCACTCGAATATCATTCATTTTCGCACAAACTTATGATTTCAATCTACTAAATCGTTTATTATAGATGTAACAACAAGTTAAACACATTCAATTAAGTATGCACGATTATATGAATCACTTAAATCTCCCTTGTATTCGTACGAACATGTGATTTCAAACCTTTAGAACGTTTCCTATAGATGTAACAGCAAATTCAACTCATCGGACTAACTACATGTGTACAAATATAGTGACTTCAACCATTTGTATCCATATAAACTTGTGATTTCAACCATTTAAATCATTCATTATAGATGTAATGATAAGTGAAATACATTAGATTAACTATAAGGGACCAATATAGTGACTTGACTCTCATTCATTTCCAAACGGACTTCTTTTTTCAAGCCACTAAGTCATTCTATACGTATGTAACAAATGGTTACGCACATTCAATTAAATATAAGTTATCAAATGTATGTAAGAACAAGTAAAAATGAATCACATAATCTCTCGATTAAACATAAGTGATCAAATGTATGTAATAACAAGTGAAACACATTAAGTTACCTGTAAGACACCAAATGAATCACTTGAATCCCATTCATTTTCATATAAACCTATGATTTGAATTTACTAAATCATTTAATATAAAGGTAACAACAAGTTAAGTACATTCAATTAAATATGCGTGATTAATTGAATCACTTAAATCCCACTCGTATTGACGTGAACTTGTGCATCGATCACTATAGATGTAAATACATGTTCAACTTATCGTACAAACTAGAAAGGATCAAACTAATGCATAGGTCTCTTTTATATCCATATAAACTTGTGAGTTTTAATTATCTAAATCATTGATCGTGGATGTAATAACATGTGAAAGACGTTAGGTTAACTATAAGACACCAAATGAACATCGAAAATCTCAACTGATTCAGTTCATAATGCACAGGATGACTAGCTGAATACACTTGAACAGTGATAGAATGCACATGATAGTAACGAATAAGTTAAGACATGCAATTAAATGAGTGAGATTTAATGATTCAAACCACTTTAATTCATTATTGTTATTCACATCTTAATGATTCATCACTTAAATAACTTCCTAATAATCGAGTTCAGATTCAAGGTTCCTATGATCAACCAACTTCATTGATTAACGGACTCAATGAAATCACAATGTAAACGAATTAGGATAAAAACAGCTCAAAAATCAATTAATGGAGCATCCGTCATAATGGTCCTATTGTAACCAATTCTTGGCGCATTTAACTTGACCGTAACACCTTGCTATTCATAGACACCTGTGAACTTTAGGACTCGACATATTAACATCAATTGGAACCTAAAACGATAACACTAGTTAATCCAATTTCATCACTTCGTTTGCTCGCCTGATCAAGAATCATTTAATTCCTGTTTGGTACGCGCTGATTCCAGCCCTTACGAGCCTAGTCGGACCCGGCTTGGCCCTTGGTTCAGCCCTTACAAGCCGGCTGGATTTTTGGCTCGTAACAGATCCACCCTCCTTAAAATGAGCTTGTCCCCAAGCTCTTGCTTTACCTTTTCCAGGATGGGTCTGAATACCACGCGCTACCCACATAAATTTTTCCTTCGGTCCATAGTCCCGGGGTAGTACGGCAAGGGAGTTCCTCTGGTTGAGGAAACTTCCTCTCGGCCCTTTCTGAAAATCCCGAGTAAAGACCCGAGTTGTCCTACTCATGGTTTCCTGACGTAACCTTTCAGGGCCGTAGTCTCTAGGCAGCTGCCCGATGTGAAGCCTTTGCTGCCCTTGCAGCTGTTTGCTTCCGCTTCTGCTCGTTTTCAATGTGGTGGTCTGCCCGTGGTTCTGCGATTGCCAATTGTTGCTGCTCACTGGGACAGGCCACTGCGCTTCTGCTGCGCGCTCACTATAGTCGGGGACTAGTAATAAGCCTGACATGTTCGGATTAAGGGAGTTATAAGGGTCCCTTAATTCCCGACTACAGTTTGGAGAGTCTGGAAATTGTTATGCTCTCCAACGCTCTGGGTAGAGTTTTTCAATGTAGTTTCCCAGAGTTGACAAGTTGTGTTGCCGACCACCTTTCCTAGACTGTATCTGACGCTGGGAAGAGGCGAAGGTGGTCACTGTGTACTGCTCACCGGCTGCTCCTAAATCTGTCATCTTAAGGCCATGACGTTCCTCAACAACATTCTCGCTTTCCTCTTCAGACTTGGGGAGGATTCCGTCTATTTCTGCTAGGAGCTCTTCTTCAAATTGCTCCCGGATGTTAAGCGGTTTGGTTCGTTGCTTACACCCGGGTTTAGAACCCTTTTTGCTTCTCTTAGAGGTGGCAACTACCTCTTTTCCTTCTTGGCGCTGAACAAGAGAGGGTCTCTTGTCTTGGGCTCTAACTACTTTCGCGTTTTGACTTACCAATTCTTGAGTCGCCCCTTGTTGGAGTTTCATACGTGCACTTTTGGGAGACTCAAAGAACTCGTGATCCATACCACCCTCCTTAGGTTGGTTCATAAGGATGCTAGGAGGTGGTAACAACCCTTTGCTGCCCGTGTCTGGCTGCCCCATTGTTTCTATCTTTGTTTGCTCACGGGTTTCTTGATTCCATGGCTCATCTGCCCATCTAAAAGGTGACGCTAGGGTGAAGATTTCTTCTTTGCTTTGCATCGGCGTCACTTTAGGACTTGCCTCAGGCGTTAGTTCTTCAAGAGGTGTCGCCCTACTATCAGCTTGTGTTAGGCTAGATGAGCACTCTTCGTTTGAGTTTGGACACGTACTATTAGTTTCCCTTAATTTCTCTTGTTCTGTCGTCTTGGAAGGTTCAGGTAAGGGAAGTAGTCCTTCGTAATGCCATTGGAGTGCTTTGTGTCTCTCCGTCTGACCGACTCGTTCTGCTGGTTGGGCCTTTGGTTCCCATTTGATGCTCTAGGTTGAACCTAGGCAAAAGGGGGCTGAGCCGGTCCAAGCTCAACCATGCGCCCAAGCAAGTGGATCCAAATGATCCACGGACCATTTTATTTGGACGGATAGTGTCCATTAGGATTGATTTTTTGGAGCTCGTTTTTGGATCCCATAGAGTTCCGTTTTTGGACCCCATTGAGTTCCGTTTTTGGATTTCTTTGGAGCTCCGTTTTTTAGATCCAATGGAGTTCCGTTTTTGTTTTGATTCTTTAGTGAACCGTTTCGGAATGTGAACCGAGTTGATTAGGAAGTTATTTAAGTGATTGAATTCATGTAATTGTTATGCTTTTGAATAATGAAAATGAATTGAAGAATTGTTGGGCGGAATGCCCTTTCTCTCTCTCGTACTCCCCTTGGCTCACCCCTCTCCCGCGGTGGTCTCCCTTCTTTCCTTGGCGTCCCTCCTCACCCATGGCGCAGCCTCTTCTCTCAAACTCGTCTTCAAGGATTCTCCAAGCCCTAGCGTCATCCTCCATGGCGTCCTCTTCATTCCAGCCCCTTAGGTGAAGGACGACATCCCTTTACCCTCTATCCAGCCGAAGGTCTCGTCTCCCCTACCTTAATTTCTGTTTTCTTCCTCTTCCCCTCGACCTAAGGATCACGGCCAAAGGAAAGCAGCAAGCTCCAGCGCGTGGCGTCTCCAACGGACCACGCAGAATACCCCACGAGCATTTTCTTGAAGCACGGTGCCTTCCTTCTCAAACACAAAGAAGGTTGTGAGGCTGTCTTCATCCCGGGAAGGCTGCAGCAACTTGGGCGACCTGGTAGCAGCAGCAAAAGACATCAAAGTAGCGCAAGAGAAAAAGGTTAGTACGAAGAGAAAACAAGAAAAGTTAGTGAGCAACACGTTGCTCGGATTTGATTTTGTATTCGGCTAGAAGGAGGATTTCACTCCCTCGGTGTACACCCGAGAGTTTGAGCTCTCATCCCACGGCTGAAAACAGCACCAAATTCTTGCTTACGCGTCTCAAGAACTCCTCGGCATTCTTGAAGTTCTTCCCCTCACGCTACGCACGAAGGTCTCCAAAGAGCGTCCTCACAAGAGCGCTTTGGTTGCCTCCGTTTTTGAGCAAAACGGATGCACAAATCCAGCAAGCAAAAGGCTTGCATAAGTGCATCAAAAGGGCGTCAAATTAAAGAGAAAAGTGCTTAGAAGTAGTCGCCCAATCAAGAGGAATCAAATGGCGTAAATTGAGCTTCATTCGGACCGCAAATCGCATGTTCTAGGCTCGGCCTGAATTCTGCAACTCCGGTGAACATCTAGGTGATTCCGGCCAGATTTTGGCCAATTTGGCGTGGTCCATATTACCCCTGATCGTGGAAGGAGTCAGCTTCAGTTTGAGGGTATTCTGGTCCATTCCTTGGAGGAGCGCACTAGGGCGTTCAACCCTAGCCGCCGGTGCTAGCTCGCACCTTCCTTGGCCGCCGGTCTTCATTTGGTAAGTCCTATTCTTTCTCTTTTTGTTTAATCCTAGCCCTTGAGTGAGCCACGTGTCAGCCATCCCCTTAGCCTCCCAGATTTACCTAGCCACCTGTCCCACTTGGTTGATTCGGTCCCACCGAGAATCATCCAAGACTCCATCGAATTCCCCCAAATCCGGTAAATCCCTCTCCTCGCAGTCTCCTTACCAATTTTGTTGCCAATCTTGTAGTCAACCGAGTCCTTCCTCTCATCTTAGCCATTGGTGTTGCCACGTGTCGTCATCCCAGCCTGCAGCTCCTGCCACCTCACCAGCTAGTCCCTCCTTCCTTGTCGAGCAGCCTACCCCACGCGTTTTCACCTTTTCCCTCGCATAATCCCTCTACCGTTTTTGTTGACTCTCACACGTATTTCCATTTTGGTGGAGCGTTGTGAGAACGCCACCTCCTCCTCTTCCCTATCCGAGCCCCTTCCTTTTTGTTAGCCCCAAGCCTCATCACCAGGTCACCACTCCCTCTCGAGACCTTGGCCCCACACGTTTTACCTTTCTCATCCCTTAGAGCCCTTGCCGATTTCGTAGAGGCCATCACACGTTTTCCTTTTGGAAGTGGGGTCTAGGAATTCGCCACCTCCTCCTTGCCCCAGCTCGTCTCCTCCATTTTTGATATCTTACCTTAGCTCCTCTCCACCTCACCTTCCCTAATTATTACCCACCTGAACCGAGCCAGCTTTCCCCCTTTATGTCGCACACCATTCCTTTGTAGGTCCCACGGTTTACACTTGTCAACGTTGGAGCCAACCTTGTTATCGCACTTCCCCCTTTCTTTTCCTCACCGTCTTTAGTCCCTCTCGCATGGAGTTCTCCCCTTGCCACCTCATGCTCTTCCCTTGAGTGTTAGCCAGCTTTACCCCTTTAGCTCTTGCCTAATCCCTTTCTTGTCGAGTCACCCCTTGTGTCCCTCGTGAAGAAGAGAAGAAGGAGTCCCCACGCGCCTAACGTTGAAGTCTTACCTTTTGTCTTTGGCCACGTGCCTCCCCTTCCTAACAATTGGAAGAAAGCCGAGCCAATTCCCTCCTCATTCTTAGGAAGGAAATTGGAGTCGAATCCTTATTTGCTAGTCTCTCTCTAGCAACTCTCTTAGCTCTCATTTCAGTTTAGAATTGAGCGCCCCTTTTCCTCCTCTACCGTAGGAAGGAATCTCCCCGCCAACCCTTGCATTTGGCAATTGGCATCCTTCTCACCTCGCTCTTTCTTAGTTAGGTGGCCTCCACCTGGCCTCACCCACTTCGATACCCATAGGAACCATTGACCAGCTTAAGTCAACACCCCTTAGATAGACTTACCGTAACCTCGCTTGTCCTAATTTAGGTAAGTCCTTGTCGCACGAGGTAAGTCCTAATTACCCCTAATTACGTATAGATGTGGTTGTGTGGTTTGATGGTTTGGATTGAGTGAGTTGCGAGAGTACTCTTGTATCGCGCACGCTTGTACGTCCTCACATCCCTCATAGTTATTTGTAGTAGGTTTTGACTTAGTTAGGTTTTTGGGATTACCCCTACTTGTTCATCACGTCCTATTGGGTTTGCGCCGGGGTCCTGTCCGGCTGGGTAGTTCCTTGTATTATTTGTTTAGGTTTTTGGTCTAGATTCCTCGAGGCGATCTTGGCAGTAGGACCTCGACTCCTTGGGTCGGACCGTTGGGGTCGGGATCCTAACAATTGGTATCAGAGCCGCCTTGGGGTTCAAAGTTGAAGAGACAGCGACAGATTTCAAAAGTTAGTACTTTCAACGGAGTAGACGTCGCGGTTTCCAGCTATTATTTGGACGGCTTCTTGTGGAGTAGTCGCCAACAACCGACTGATACCAATCTAACAATTGGTATCAGAGCCGTCTTGAGGTTTCCATCTGGACTCTACACGCGCTTGGCATAGAAGATTCAGCATCCGAAGGCAGTAGAAGACAGATTTTCCAGCCTTTTGTTTTCAGCAGTTTTCAGGATTTCGTTTTCAGAACTAGGCGTATTGCGGTTTTCTGGACTGTAACAGTTGGCAACAGTCTATCAGCGATTTCAAGGGGCAAACGAAGTCGGATTTGCCTCAAATTTGGTGGACAGACTCGTAATCATATGTGCTACAAAAGTTGTTTTGGGCATCAGAAGAAATTCCGCCCTTAACAAAACGTTTTTGGCCTTACAACGTGCTAAAAGCCTGAACGGACAGAACCTGTCCGCGGAGCAGTTTGGCCAGAAGATTGCGTAGTTTCAGAGACTTCCCGAGGTCAAAACGAGCTGAAATTTTCAGCATAGTCAGATAATTATATCCTCTTAGTGCTGACAAAATTTGAAGTCAAAACTCCACCGTTTGATATTTCTGTGCGTAAGTCCTTGGGCTGTCTTAAAACAGTCTGGACTAAAGGTGTGCACATCGCATCACCCGAGGGTACTTGAGCTCGAAGTTGCTGTCGAGGCATCAGGCAGATGCGACAGTTAGGCCTCCCATTTTAGGCCCAGCTGAGAGCAAGAGATAGTCACCGAGGTGCCAGGCGGGCACGGTGACAGGCGGAACCAGTTTCCTCCTCCCTTAGCGCACACAGGGCAGAAGTGTGGCTGATAGACAACGGGCAGAAAAGTTGAGTACAGCAGGTTCTTCGCAGCAGTATAGGATTTTATTTAAGAGTGGCAGTGTGTCAGTGTTTTGGTTTCAGCAGTAGCGTAGGATTTGGTTTGGCAGTTTGCTTGATAGTGTAGAAGACGGAATGAGGTGCTCGTCTAGTAGAGCAGAAATGGACATACTCCTTAGCACCTTCGAAAATGGCGTTTGCATTCGGACAGATACGTTGATCCATGGACATACTAGGGATCAAGCTCCAAAGTGGACTTATGTCCAAGTCGGCAGTAATCCCGAGTGTGACTTGACACTCCGACACCCTAGCATAAAAGGGCGTCACTTTGAGTTAGCCATATGTAAGGACACCCAAGAAATATGGATAGCCAAAATCACTTACACGGGTAGACTTATAGTGGCTGGATACGAAGTGGAACATAGAGATTGGGCGCCAATCTATCAGGGAGAAGTTATCCAAGTTGGGTTCTCGAATTTTCGCTTAGTGCTAGAGGAAAGACTCTCCCCCGTGGTCGAGAAGCAAAAAGAATATTCTTATGAGCCTAGTGATGAAGAAGAGCATTATGAACAGAATGACCAAAGCACAAGGTCTCTTACGTGGGACGAAGTGTGCAAGAAGATTAATGAGATGCTCGACAGGATGGATCACAGAGAGGCAAACAGAAATAAGAGAACACCAAGTGATTATCGACGGGCTGGATCCGATACTGAAGCGGACTCGTCTAGTGAGGATGAGAAATCCTCTCCTTCTCCCTTAAAGACGCCTATGAACAAAATGCCAAAAGAGTACGAGTTAGAAAGCGAAGAAGAGACTTCGTCCGAATCCGAAGATGAGAGTAGCACCGATTCTTCAAGCGATGAAGAGGTAAAAGTGCCAAGTCGGGAGTGTGCCAAAATCGGCGTCCTCAAGCCTTCAGAACGTGCAAGGACTGAAATTTCAGAAAAAGGGATTCTTGGAGCCCCTCCTATCCCTATTCATAAGAGCAGCACGATTATCACGTCAAAAGATACTAAAGGCATACTTGGCCCAGCCGAGACATTCAGTGCTATGCGGCCTTTGGAATGGGTTCAACCTAGAACAACAAGTGAGAACCAAAGGCCCGACCAACAGAATAAGTCGGCAAGACGAAGAGACACAAAGCACTCCAATGGCATCTACGAAGGATTACTTCCCCTACCTACCCAGACGTCAGAACAAATAAGGGAAAGCAATAGAGCGTGTCCAAACTCAAACGAAGAGTGCTCATCTAGCCTAACACAAGCTGATAGTAGGGTGACACCTCTTGAAGAACTAACGCCTGAGGCAAGTCCTAAAGTGACGCCGATGCAAAGCAAAGAAGAAATCTTCACCCTAGCGTCACCTTTTAGATGGGCAGATGAGCCATGGAATCAAGAAACCCGTGAGCAAACAAAGATAGAAACAATGGGGCAGCCAGCCATGGGCAGCAAAGGGTTGTTACCACCTCCTAGCATCCTTATGAACCAACCTAAGGAGGGTGGTATGGATCACGAGTTCTTTGAGTCTCCCAAAAGTGCACGTATGAAACTCCAACAAGGGGCGACTCAAGAATTGGCAAGCCTAAACGCCAAGCTAAATAGAGCCCAAGACAAGAGACCCTCTCTTGTTCAGCGCCAAGAAGGAAAAGAGGTAGTTGCCGCCTCAAAAAGAAGCAAAAAGGGTTCTAAACCCGGGTGTAAGCAAAGAACCAAACCGCTTAACATCCGGGAGCAGTTTGAAGAAGAGCTCCTAGCAAAGACAAACGGAATCCTCCCTGAGTCTGAAGAGGAAAACGAAAATATTATTGAGGAGCGTCATGACCTTAAAGCGACAGACATAGGAGCAGCCGGTGCTCAGTCACCGTGACCACCTTTGCCTCTTCCCAGCGTCAGATACAGTCTAGGAAAGGTGGTCGGCAACACAACTTGTCGACTCTGGGAAACTATATAGAGGAACTCTACCCAGAGCATTGGAGAGCATACCAATTTCCAGACTCTCCAAACTGTACTCGGGAGTTAAGGGATCCTCATGACTCCCTTAACCAAAACATGTCAGGCTTATTACTAGGCCCCGACTATAGTAAGCGCGCAGCAGAAGCGCAGTGGCCTGTCCCAGTGAGCAGCAACACTTGGCAATCGCAGAACCATGGGCAGACCACCACACGAAAAGCGAGCATAAGCGGAAGCAAACAGCTGCAAGGGCAGCAAAGGCTTCACATCGGGCAGCTGCCTAGAGACTACGGCCCCAGAAAGACACATCAAGAAACGAGTAAGACAACTCGGGTCTTCACTCAAGTTTTCAAGAAAGGGCCGAGAGGAAGTTTCCTCAACCAGAGGAACTCCTTAGAAGTACTACCCCGGGACTATGGACCAAAAGAAAAATTTATGTGGGTAGCACGTGGAAATCAGACCCATCCGGAAAAAGATAAAGCAAGAGCTTGGGGACAAGCTCTTTTAAGGAGGGTGGATCTGTTACGAGCCAAAAATCCAGCCAGCTTGTAAGGGCTGAACCAAGGACCAAGCCGGGTCCGACTAGGCTCGTAAGGGCTGGACGTGAGTCCAACAAGGTATCTAGGCCAGCTTCAGAGGAATACTTACATCTTGGAGTTCTTGCAGAGGGTGGAGCGGGCGGAGCAACAACGGCCAAGCGTGAGCGAAATTAGATTAAACCTCAAGGTGGCTTTGATCCGTTTTTTAGGACTCTCCCGTACTTGAATGGTCTAACCTATAGTCGAGCCCTAACCCAAGTTCACACGAGGTAGTCTAGGTCGAACCTAGGCAAAAGGGGGTTCAGCCGGTCCAAGCTCAACCATGCGCCCAACCAAGTGGATCCAAATGATCCACGGACCATTTTATTTGGACGAATAGCGTCCATTAGGATTGATTTTTTGGAGCTCGTTTTTGGATCCCATGGAGTTCCGTTTTTGGACCCCATTGAGTTCCGTTTTTGGATCCCATGGAGCTCCGTTTTTGGATTTCATTTGAGTTCCGTTTTTGGATCCATTTGAGTCCGTTTTTGATTTGTTTCTTTAGTGAACCGGTTTGGAATGTGAACCGAGTTGATTAGGAAGTTATTTAAGTCTTTGATTTCATGTAATCAGTATGCTTTTGAATAATGAAAATGAATTGAGGAATTGTATTGGGCGGAATGCCCTTTCTCTCTCTCGTACTCCCCTTGGCTCACCCCTCTCCCGCGGTGGTCTCCCTTCTCTCCTCATCCATGGCGCAGCCTCTTCTCCTCCACTCGTCCTCATGGTATCTCCCTAGCCTAACGTCATCTCTCTTGGCGTCATCTACCTTTCAAACCCCAAGGTGAAGATCTGCATCGTCTTCAGCCCTCTTGTCAACCGAAGGTCTCCCTCTTCCACTCGACCTTGTTTTCTGGTTTCTTCCTCTCCCCCTCAACCTAAGGATCACGGCCTAAGGATAGCAGCAAGCTCCGGTGCGCGGCGTCTCCAACGGACCACGAAGAATACCCCACGAGCATTTTCTTGAAGCACGGTGCCTTCCTTCTCAACACAAAGAAGGTTGTGAGGCTGTCTTCATCCTGGGAAGGCTGCAGCAACTTGGGCGACCTGGTAGCAGCAGCAAAAGACATCAAAGTAGCGCAAGAGAAAAAGGTTAGTACGAAGAGAAAACAAGAAAAGTTAGTGAGCAACACGTTGCTCGGTTTTGATCCTGAGTTCGGCTAGAAGATGGATTTCAATCCCTCGGTGTAAACCCATGAGATTGAGTCACATCCCGCGGCTGAAAACAGAATTAAACCCTTGCTTACGCGTCTCAAGAACTCCTTGGCTTTCTTGAGTTCTTTCCCTCACGCTACGCACGAAGGTTCCCCATGAGCGTCCTCAAAAAAGGGCCTCTTTGGTTGCCTCCGTTTTTGGGCAAAACGGATGCACAAATCCAGCAAGCAAAAAGGGCTTGCAAAGTGCATCAAAAGGCGTCAAAACAAAGAAAGAAATGCAAAAAAGAAGAACCCCATCAAAAGGAATCAAACGGCTGAATTTGAGCTTCATCCGGCTACTCGTTCTCGTGTTTTAGGCCCGGCCTGAACCCTGCAATTTCCGGTGAACTTTCTGTGATTCTGGCCAGACTTTGGCCCTTTTCCGGCGTGGACTAATCTGCCCCTGACCGTGGAACTGTTCAATAACAAGCTGAGGGTATTCTGGTCCATTGTTGGAGGAGCGCACTAGGGTAAATCACCCTAGCCGCCGGTGCTAGCTCGCACCTTCCTTGGCCGCCGGTCTTCATTTGGTAAGTCCTATTCTTTCTCTCTTTTGTTTAATCCTAGCCCTTGAGTGAGCCACGTGTCAGCCATCCCCTTAGCCTCCCAGATTTACCTAGCCACCTGTCCCACTTGGTTGATTCGGTCCCAGCCGAGAATCATCCAAGACTCCATCGAATTCCCCCAAATCCGGTAAATCCCTCTCCTCGCAATCTCCTTACCAATTTTGTTGCCAATCTTGTAGTCAACCGAGTCCTTCCTCTCATCTTAGCCATTGGTGTCGCCACGTGTCGTCATCCCAGCCTGCAGCTCCTGCCACCTCACCAGCTAGTCCCTCCTTCCTTGTCGAGCAGCCTACCCCACGTGTTTTCACCTTTTCCCTCGCATAATCCCTCTACCGTTTTTGTTGACTCTCACACGTATTTCCATTTTGGTGGAGCGTTGTGAGAACGCCACCTCCTCCTCTTCCCTATCCGAGCCTCTTCCTTTTTGTTAGCCCCAAGCCTCATCACCAGGTCACCACTCCCTCTCGAGACCTTGGCCCCACACGTTTTTACCTTTCTCATCCCTTAGAGCCCTTGCCGATTTCGTAGAGGCCATCACACGTTTTCCTTTTGGAAGTGAGGTCTAGGAATTCGCCACCTCCTCCTTACCCCAGCTCGTCTCCTCCATTTTTGGTATCTTACCTTAGCTCCTTGCCACCTCGTGCTTACCCCTCTTGACCCCACCTGAACCGAGCCAGCTTCTTCCTTCCACCTCGTTAACCAATTCCTTGTAGGTCCCACGGTTTACACTTGTCAACGTTGGAGTCAACCTTGTTATCGCACTTTCCCATTTCTTTTCCTCCACCGTCTTTAGTCCCTCTCGCATGGAGTTCTCCCCTTGCCACCTCATGCTCTTAACTTTAGTATTATCCAGCGTGACCCCTTAGCCCCATCTTTCCCATTTTGCCTTGCTCGTCCCCTTTGAGTCCGTTGAGAAGAAGAGAAAGAGAACTCGAGCAATAACGTTGAAGACTTACTTTTTTGGCAAAGGCCACGTGCCTCTCCCTACTCACGAATTTAGGGAGCAAGCCGAGCCAATTCCCTCCTTATTCATTAGGAAGGAGATTGGAATCATTTCCTAATTTGCTAGTCACTCTCTAGCAACCCTTTAGCTCTCAATTCATTTTGGAATTGGGCGCCCCCTTCCCTCCTCACTCTAAGGAAGGAAATCTCCACGCCAACCCGTGCCTTTGGCAATTGGCGTCCTTCTCATCTCCCTCTTTCTTAGTTAGGAAACCGCCACCTGGCTTCACTCCCCTTAGGAACCCTTGACCAGCCAAGTCAACCCTCACCAGCTAGGAAAGTCTTAGCCGAGTCCACCATTCCGTCACCTTAGGTTAGTCCCAACTGCGCCAAGCCTTACTTCGTTTTGAGTAAGCCTTCACGCGCCAACCTAGTCAACCCCCCTAAGTCGACTTATCCCATTTTGGTAACCCGCGTCCTTGAGCCTCCTTTCCTCTTATTCTGGAAAGTAGCCCTTGGTCCTAAGGCAGCCAAGGTCAACGCTGCCTAAGTGATTCGGACCCACCTCTTGCACGGCTAGACCCAAGCCGCCACCTCTCTTCCGCACCTTCTTCATTCCTTAGCGTCTTGACTTGATTCAAGTCAACCCAGCCGCATCTGAACCTAAGCCAGTCCTTAGTCCACCTTGTCCCAGCTGTCCCTAAGCCTTGACTTAGCTCACCTAAGCCACGACCTAGCCAGCCATCCATAGCCGGACCTCCCTCGTAGCTAGGTCTGCCCGAGCTCTAGACCGAGCTCTCCTCCTTCCCGTAGTTAGGCTCTCCCGGGTTCTATACCGAACCCAGCCCTTCCGAAGGTCATCCCCACGCACAGCGGGACCCTTCCAGCTTCGGCACACCCCTTGCTGCCATGCTCCCTTCATGGCCAGGCAGGCCTCTTCCAGCAGTAGCTTGTGACTTGCTGCTGTCCCTTGCTCACTTTCAGGAGGGCCGTATTCCAGCAACTCGTCCGGCGTCCCTAGCCGGCCATTTGAAGACTTCCGGTGTAGCGTCCACTTCATCGCGAGATCCAGTTCGCTGCCGACCTCAACCGGAGTCCTCCTCGTTTGTTGCTGCATTGCCCGAGGTTGGGGATTCACCTCGTGGCCTTCTTGCTGAAAGCCAAGATTAGCTTGGCCGGTAACGCCCTCTCACTCCCTTGTAGTTTCGCTGGCTTCGGCCTTGGTTGGTTCCAGCGGTACCTCGACGGCCCTTGGCCTAGACACGACCGCTAATCGATGAGCCTACCTAGGGTATTGGGTGTGGTTTGCTACGCGTAGTTATGGTTTGTGTGGTTTGTATGGTTTGATCTTGAGTGTGTTGCGAGAGCATTTCTGTATCGCACACGGTTGTACGGCCTCACATCCCTAGTAGTTTTCTGTAGTAGGTTTGACTTTAGATAGGTTTTTGGGATTACCCTTCCGTGTATTCACGTCCTATTGGGTTTGTGCCGGGGTCCTGTCCGGCCGGGTGGTTCCTTGTATTATTTGTTTAGGTTTTTGGTCTAGATTCCTCGAGGCGATCTTGGCAGTAGGACCTCGGCTCCTTGGGTCGGCCTGTTGGGGTCGGGATCCTAACAATTGGTATCAGAGCCGCCTTGGGGTTTAAAGTTGAAGAGACAGCGACAGATTTCAAAAGTTAGTACTTTCAACGAAGTAGACGTCGCGGTTTTCAGCTATTATTTGGACGGCTTCTTGTGTAGTCGCCAACAACCGACTGATACCAATCTAACAATTGGTATCAGAGCCGTCTTGAGGTTTCCATCTGGACTCTACACGCGCTTGGCATAGAAGATTCAGCATTCGAAGGCAGTAGAAGACAGAGTTTCCAGCTTTTTGATTTCAGCAGATTTCAGGATTTTGTTTTCAGACTTAGGCGAACTGCGGTTTTCTGGTCTGTAACAGTCAGCATCAGTGTATCAGCGATTTCAGGGGGCAAACGAAATCGGTTTTGACTGACATTTGGTGGACGGACTCATAATCATATGTGCTACAAAAGTTGTTTAGGGCATCAGAAGAGATTCTGCCCTTAACCCGACGTTTTTGGCCCTGCAACGTGCTCAAAGCCTGAACGGACAGAACCTGTCCGCGGAGCAGTTTGGCCAGAAGATTGCACAGTTTCAGAGACTTCCCGAGGTCAAAACGAGCTGAAATTTTCAGCATAGTCAGATAATTATATCCTCTTATGCTGACAAAGTTTGATGTCAAAACTCCACCGTTTGATATTTCTGTGAGTAAGTCATTTGGGTGCCTAAAAACAGTCTGGACTAAGGGTGTGCACACCACATCATCCTAGGGTACTTGAGCTCGAAGTTGCTGTCGAGGCATCAGGCGGATGCGACAGTTAGGCCTCCCATTTTAAGGCCCAGCTGAGAGCGAAAGATAGTCACTGAGATGCCAGGCGGGCACGGTGACAGGCGGAACTAGTTTCCTCCTCCCTTAGCGCATGCAGGGCAGAAGTGTGGCTGATAGACAACGGGCAGAACAGCGGATTACAGTGGTTCTTCGCAGCAGCATAGGATTTTTACTTTAAGAGTGGCAGTGTGACAGGCAGTAGCGTAGGATTTGATTTGGCAGTTTGCTTGATAGTATAGAAGACGGAATGAGGTGCTCGTCTCGTAGACCAAATATGGACATACTCCTTAGCACCTCCGAAAATGGCGTTTGCATTCGGAAGGATACGTTGATCCATGGACATACTTGGGACCAAGGCCCAAAGTGGACTTATATCCAAGTAGGTAGTAATCCCGATTGCAACTTAAGGATCCGACACCCCAGTTTACAAGGGCGTCGTTTTGAGTTAGCCATCAATAAGGATACCCAAGAAGTGTGGATCACCAAAACCACTTACCCAGGTAGACTTCTTGTGGCTGGACACGAAGTGAAATATCAAGTTTGGGCGCCAATCTACCGTGGAGATGTTATCGAAGTTGGTTTCTCAAGTCTTTGCTTTGTGCTAGAAGAAAGACTCTCACCTATGGCTAAAACGCAAAGAGAATCGTATTATGCGCCCAACGATGAAGAAGAGCAAAGCACAAGGCCTCTTACAAGGGACAAAGTGCTCAAAAAGATTAATGAGATGCTCGACAGGATGGATCACAGAGAGTCGATCAGAAATAAGAAAACAACCAGCGATAATAGACGGGCTGAGCTTGCTACAGAGTCCATGTTAAATGATTTAGTAGATTGAAATCACAGGCTTGCATGAAAATGAATGAGATTTGAGTGATTAACTTGGTGCCCTATTGTTAACCTAATTCACTTGTTAAGCACATTCAATTAAATTACAAGTGAAACACATTAGGTTAACTATATGACACCAAATGAATCACTTGTTAAGGACATCCGTATTAAGAATCATTATAAATGTAACAACCAGTGAAACACATTAGGTAAACCATAAGACACCAAATGAATCACTCGAAATCTCATTCATTTTCATACGAACTTGTGATTTCGATCTACTAAATCATTTAATATAGATGTAACAACAAGTTAAACACATTCAATTAAGCATGCATGATCATATGAATCATTTAAATCTCACTTGTATTGGTACGTACGCGTGATTTCAATCCTTTAGATCGTTCACTATAGATGTAACAACAAATTCAACTCATCGGACTAATTACACGCATTCAAAGTAATGCATAGATCCCATTTGTATCCATATGAAGTTGCGATTTCAATCATTTAAATCATTCATTATAGATGTAATAACAAGTGAAATACACTAGATTAACTGTAAGGGACCAACTTAATGACCTGACTCTCATTCATTTCCAAATGAACTTCTTATTTCAAGCCACTAAGTCATTCTATACGTATGTAACAAATGGCCACGCACACTCAATTAAATATATTGATACAAATGAATGAGATGTAACAACATGTTCAACTTATTGAACAAACTACAAGGGATCAAACTAAACTAATCCTTAGGTCTCCTTTACAACCATATAAACTTGTGAGTTTTATCATTTAAATCGTTGATCATAGATGTCATAACGAGTGAAACACATTAGGTTAATTATAAGACACCAAATGAATCACTCAAATCTCATTTATTTTCACACAAACTTGTGATTTGAATTCACTTAATCTAGCAATATGGATGTAACAACAAGTTAAGCACATTATTAAATATGTGTGATCATTTGAATCACTTAAATCGCACTTGTATTGATACGAACTTGTGATTTCAATCATTTAGATCGTGCACTATAGTTGTAACAATAAATTCAAGCCATCGGACTAACTACACGCGTTTGTATCCAATGAACATGTGATTTCAATCATTTAAATCATTTATTATATATGTATTCCAAACGAACTTCTGGTATCAAAGCCACTAGGTCATTCTATACGTAAGTAAGAAATGGTCACGCACATTCAATTAAATACAAGTGATCAATTATATGTAATAACAAGTGAAAATCAATCACTTAATCTCTCTCAATTAAATATAAGTGATCAAATATATGTAATAACAAGTAAAACACATTAGTTACTTACAAACACCAAATGAATCACTCCAATATCATTCATTTTCATACAAACCTATGATTTTAATTACTAAATCATTTAATATAGACGTAACAACAAGTTAAGCACATTCAATTACGTATGTGTGATAAAATGAATCACTTAAATCCCACTCGTATTGATACGAACTTGTGATTTCAATTCCTTACATCGATCACCATAGATGTAAGAACTAGTTCAACTTATTGAACTAACTACAAGGGATCAAACTAATGCATAGGTCTCCTTTATGTCCATACAAACTTGTAAGTTTAATCATTTAAATCATTGATCAAAGATGTAATAACAAGTGAAACACAATAGGTTAACTACAAGACACCAAATGAATCACTCGAATCTCATTCATTTTCGCACAAACTTGTGATTTCAATCTACTAAATCATTTATTATAGACGTAACAACAAGTTAAACACATTCAATTAAGTATGCATGATTATATGAATCACTTAAATCTCACTTGTATTCGTACGAACATGTATTTCAATCCTTTAGAACGTTCCCTATAGATGTAACAACAAATTCAACTCATCGACTAACTACACGTGTACAAATATAGTGACTTCAACCATTTGTATCCATATAAACTTGTGATTTCAACCATTTAAATCATTCATTATAGATGTAATAACAAGTGAAATACATTAGATTAACTATAAGGGACCAATATAGTGACTTGACTCTCATTCATTTCAAACGGACTTCTTTTTCAACCACAAGCATTCTATACGTATGTAACAAATGGTTACGCACATTCAATTAAATATAAGTTATCAAATGTATGTAAGAACAAGTAAAAATGAATCACATAATCTCTTGATTAAACATAAGTGATCAAATGTATGTAATAACAAGTGAAACACATTAAGTTACCTGTAAGACACCAAATGAATCACTCGAATCCCATTCATTTTCATATAAACCTATGATTTGAATTTACTAAATCATTTAATATAAAGTAACAACAAGTTAAGTACATTCAATTAAATATGCGTGATCAATTGAATCACTTAAATCCCACTCGTATTGATGTGAACTTGTGCATCGATCACTATAGATGTAACAACATGTTCAACTTATCGTACAAACTAGAAAGGATCAAACTAATGCATAGGTCTCCTTTTATCCATATAAACTTGTGAGTTTTAATTATTTAAATCATTGATCATGGATGTAATAACATGTGAAACACGTTAGGTTAACTATAAGACACCAAATGAATCACTCGAATCACATTCATTTTCATACAAACTTGTGATTTCAGTTCACTTAATCAACAACATGGATGTAACAATAAGTTAAGCACATTCAATTAAGTATGTGTGATCATTTGAATCACTTAAATCGCACTTGTATTGATACGAACTTGTAATTTCAATCCTTTAGATCGTGCACTATAGTCGTACCAATACGAGTCAGATTTAAGTGATTCATATGATCACACATACTTTATTGAATGTACTTGACTTATTGTTATATCCATGTTAAATGATTTAGTAGATTGAAATCACAGGCTTGCATGAAAATGAATGAGATTTGAGTGATTCATTTGGTGCCCTATTGTTAACCTAATTCACTTGTTAAGCACATTCAATTAAATTACAAGTGAAACACATTAGGTTAACTATATGACACCAAATGAATCACTTGTTAAGGACATCCGTATTAAGAATCATTATAAATGTAACAACTAGTGAAACACATTAGGTAAACCATAAGACACCAAATGAATCACTCGAATCTCATTCATTTTCATACGAACTTGTGATTTCGATCTACTAAATCATTTAATATAGATGTAACAACAAGTTAAACACATTCAATTAAGCATGCATGATCATATGAATCATTTAAATCTCACTTGTATTGGTACGAACGCGTGATTTCAATCCTTTAGATCGTTCACTATAGATGTAACAACAAATTCAACTCATCGGACTAATTACACGCATTCAAAGTAATGCATAGATCCCATTTGTATCCATATGAACTTGCGATTTCAATCATTTAAATCATTCATTATAGATGTAATAACAAGTGAAATACACTAGATTAACTGTAAGGGACCAACTTAATGACCTGACTCTCATTCATTTCCAAACGAACTTCTTATTTCAAGCCACTAAGTCATTCTATACGTATGTAACAAATGGCTACGCACACTCAATTAAATATATTGATCAAATATATGTAATAACAAGTGAAAATGAATCATTTAATCTCTCAATTAAATATATGTGATCAAATATATGTAATAACAAGTGAAACATATTAGGTTACCTACAAGACACCAAATGAATCACTCAAATCTCATTCATTTCCATACAAACCTATGATTTCAATATACTAAATCATTTAATATAGACGTAACAACAAGTTAAGCACATTCAATTAAGTATGCGTGATCAAATGAATCACTTAAATCTCACTCGTATCGAGACGAGTGATTTAGTGTGCGTATGGATACAAATGAATGAGATGTAACAACATGTTCAACTTATTGAACAAACTACAAGGGATCAAACTAAACTAATCCATAGGTCTCCTTTACATCCATATAAACTTGTGAGTTTTTATCGTTTAAATCGTTGATCATAGATGTCATAACGAGTGAAACACATTAGGTTAATTATAAGACACCAAATGAATCACTCAAATCTCATTTATTTTCACACAAACTTGTGATTTGAATTCACTTAATCTAGCAATATGGATGTAACAACAAGTTAAGCACATTCAATTAAGTATGTGTGATCATTTGAATCACTTAAATCGCACTTGTATTGATACGAACTTGTGATTTCAATCATTTAGATCGTGCACTATAGTTGTAACAATAAATTCAACTCATCGGACTAACTACATGCGTTTGTATCCACATGAACATGTGATTTCAATCATTTAAATCATTCATTATATATGTATTCCAAACGAACTTCTGGTATCAAAGCCACTAGGTCATTCTATACGTAAGTAAGAAATGGTCACGCACATTCAATTAAATACAAGTGATCAATTATATGTAATAACAAGTGAAAATCAATCACTTAATCTCTCTCAATTAAATATAAGTGATCAAATATATGTAATAACAAGTGAAACACATTAGGTTACTTACAAGACACCAAATGAATCACTCCAATATCATTCATTTTCATACAAACCTATGATTTTAATCTACTAAATCATTTAATATAGACGTAACAACAAGTTAAGCACATTCAATTACGTATGTGTGATAAAATGAATCACTTAAATCCCACTCGTATTGATACGAACTTGTGATTTCAATTCCTTACATCGATCACCATAGATGTAAGAACTAGTTCAACTTATTGAACTAACTACAAGGGATCAAACTAATGCATAGGTCTCCTTTTGTCCATACAAACTTGTAAGTTTTAATCATTTAAATCATTGATCAAAGATGTAATAACAAGTGAAACACAATAGGTTAACTACAAGACACCAAATGAATCACTCGAATCTCATTCATTTTCGCACAAACTTGTGATTTCAATCTACTAAATCATTTATTATAGACGTAACAACAAGTTAAACACATTCAATTAAGTATGCATGATTATATGAATCACTTAAATCTCATTGTATTCGTACGAACATGTGATTTCAATCCTTTAGAACGTTCCCTATAGATGTAACAACAAATTCAACTCATCGGACTAACTACACGTGTACAAATATAGTGACTTCAACCATTTGTATCCATATAAACTTGTGATTTCAACCATTTAAATCATTCATTATAGATGTAATAACAAGTGAAATACATTAGATTAACTATAAGGGACCAATATAGTGACTTGACTCTCATTCATTTCCAAACGGACTTCTTTTTTCAAGCCACAAGGCATTCTATACGTATGTAACAAATGGTTACGCACATTCAATTAAATATAAGTTATCAAATGTATGTAAGAACAAGTAAAAATGAATCACATAATCTCTTGATTAAACATAAGTGATCAAATGTATGTAATAACAAGTGAAACACATTAAGTTACCTGTAAGACACCAAATGAATCACTCGAACCCCATTCATTTTCATATAAACCTATGATTTGAATTTACTAATCATTTAATATAAACGTAACAACAAGTTAAGTACATTCAATTAAATATGCGTGATCAATTGAATCACTTAAATCCCACTCGTATTGATGTGAACTTGTGCATCGATCACTATAGATGTAACAACATGTTCAACTTATCGTACAAACTAGAAAGGATCAAACTAATGCATAGGTCTCCTTTATATCCATATAAACTTGTGAGTTTTAATTATTTAAATCATTGATCATGGATGTAATAACATGTGAAACACGTTAGGTTAACTATAAGACACCAAATGAATCACTCGAATCACATTCATTTTCATACAAACTTTTGATTTCAGTTCACTTAATCAAGCAACATGGATGTAACAATAAGTTAAGCACATTCAATTTAGTATGTGTGATCATTTGAATCACTTAAATCGCACTTGTATTGATACGAACTTGTAATTTCAATCCTTTAGATCGTGCACTATAGTCGTACCAATACGAGTCAGATTTAAGTGATTCATATGATCACGCATACTTTATTGAATGTACTTGACTTATTGTTATATCCATGTTAAATGATTTAGTAGATTGAAATCACAGGCTTGCATGAAAATGAATGAGATTTGAGTGATTCA
Source organism: Nymphaea colorata (assembly GCF_008831285.2). Taxonomy (NCBI): domain Eukaryota; kingdom Viridiplantae; phylum Streptophyta; class Magnoliopsida; order Nymphaeales; family Nymphaeaceae; genus Nymphaea; species Nymphaea colorata. The sequence continues at coordinate 31,834 of NW_022204669.1, read as the reverse complement.
TTTGGTGCCCTATTGTTAACCTAATTCACTTGTTAAGCACATTCAATTAAATTACAAGTGAAACACATTAGGTTAACTATATGACACCAAATGAATCACTTGTTAAGGACATCCGTATTAAGAATCATTATAAATGTAACAACTAGTGAAACACATTAGGTAAACCATAAAACACCAAATGAATCACTCGAATCTCATTCATTTTCATACGAACTTGTGATTTCGATCTACTAAATCATTTAATATAGATGTAACAACAAGTTAAACACATTCAATTAAGCATGCATGATCATATGAATCATTTAAATCTCACTTGTATTGGTACGTACGCGTGATTTCAATCCTTTAGATCGTTCACTATAGATGTAACAACAAATTCAACTCATCGGACTAATTACACGCATTCAAAGTAATGCATAGATCCCATTTGTATCCATATGAACTTGCGATTTCGATCATTTAAATCATTCATTATAGATGTAATAACAAGTGAAATACACTAGATTAACTGTAAGGGACCAACATAATGACCTGACTCTCATTCATTTCCAAACGAACTTCTTATTTCAAGCCACTAAGTCATTCTATACGTATGTAACAAATCGCTACGCACACTCAATTAAATATATGATCAAATATATGTAATAACAAGTGAAAATGAATCATTTAATCTCTCAATTAAATATATGTGATCAAATATATGTAATAACAAGTGAAACATATTAGGTTACCTACAAGACACCAAATGAATCACTCAAATCTCATTCATTTCCATACAAACCTATGATTTCAATATACTAAATCATTTAATATAGACGTAACAACAAGTTAAGCACATTCAATTAAGTATGCGTGATCAAATGAATCACTTAAATCTCACTCGTATCGAGACGAGTGATTTAGTGTGCGTATGGATACAAATGAATGAGATGTAACAACATGTTCAACTTATTGAACAAACTACAAGGGATCAAACTAAACTAATCCATAGGTCTCCTTTACATCCATATAAACTTGTGAGTTTTTATCGTTTAAATCGTTGATCATAGATGTCATAACGAGTGAAACACATTAGGTTAATTATAAGACACCAAATGAATCACTCAAATCTCATTTATTTTCACACAAACTTGTGATTTGAATTCACTTAGGGCCGTTTGATGGCCTGGAAATATATTTCTGGAAATATAGGAAATGGAAAAATGAATGGAAAAATCTTTCCAATTCCAATTTTGGTGTGTGTGTGATGACTCAGAAATATATTTCCAATTCTATATTTCTGAGTTTGATGGTACAGAAATACATTTCCAGATTTTCAGAAAATTAATTCTTAGTTTGATGATAAGGAAACATTTGTCCAGATTTACAAAAATGAGATAAATAACCACACCAAGTACATAAATAACCGTAACAAACTTGATTCACTTGTGCACAATTTGTCACACGTAGTGCCCTGGTTGCAAATTGAAGACTGCTCCTTGTCTCATCAGTATGGACCTTCCATTACATAAAAAAATGTAAAGAAAGTCAAATAGACAACAAAAGGATTAGGGTTTGTTCCGTAAATATATCAAACCAACAACACTAAGCTGGAGAAGTATCACTTTACTGTATAACAAGTAACAACTGATCTATCAGTTACAAAAAGGTTGTTTCCTATTATATTAAACTGAACAAGAACAGATGGACCATATACTAAATAAATAACAGCAAAAAATGGTATACACACAAGACAAACAACAGGAAACCTCAAGATAGGAACAAAAAACAACTGCAGTAAAGTTCGACACAATCCACTCTCTCTTTCTCATTCTCAAGGAGATAGTCCTGATCAGTCCTTCAAGTTCTATTCAATTTGAAGTAAGAATTGAAATGTCAGCATAAAAATAAGGCTGTTGAATCATGTAGTACTCTGCTTACTGTCATGTAAATAAGGAGGTCTTCTGATTTATCAGGGTTTTGAATGTCTTGTTCTGTTCTATTCTGTTTACTTCATATGGGCACTTCATCTTGTCACATCTCTAAAAAATCTATGTAAACATTTTTGTTCTTCTTGGGGGAAAAAATGAAACCACCCAAAGATTGTAATTTCTGTATCATATAGAAAATTTGCAGAAATAAGAATTGTAAGTTGAGTTGCTGATAAGATCAAATTGAACCCATATTAAAAATCGAAACAAAAATCTCTTAAGATCATTCATTTGATCAACTATAGATCTTATTGTGGATCACTAGAAAACATATGATAAATCAGATCCATGGAAATAAAATTTGAGGTTAATAAGCTTCTCCTAAGAAGAGTGGCATAGACAGCCAAGATAGTTAATTTTTCAGATTGGATACAATTAAGAACGGGGATTAAACATAGATCTTTTGGCTGTAGTTTTACCAAGGCATACAAATTTTAAGGTGTAATGAATTCCTCCCCATGTAGTTTTACCAAGGCGTGGGGAATGAAGGACTGTGACTTTCTAAGATTTGTCACAACAGGCGCTGGCACTATATGGACAGGAGCTGGAGGTGCAGACGGTGACAGAGGTGATCCTAACTGTTCTGCCCTAGAAGTAAAACAGTTCTTCTGCTGAAGCACCCTTCATTTACAAGCATAAAGAAGATAAATGGTTGCATTATGCAAAAGAACACACAAGTCAAACCGAAAGTTTCCAGATCAAAAAATGAATAAAAGCATTTCCCAAACAATAAAGAACAAGAAAATACGTAAAAAAACCAAGCAAAATTCAGTTATCGACATACTGTGGGAGAAGAAGCTTCATACCCTGGAAGGAAGTTTTATATCCATCAAAATGTATAAACACCACAAAAAAGGTTTGGTTTGAAGAAAATATTGTCAAAGAAAAGAAAATAAAGACCGTCGCAGAACTAGTTATGTTTATTAACAGGATCACTTCAAGACCAATGTAACACAGTCAGTGCCATCTCAATTTGAATCTAGACAAACTGTTCGTCTGCAGAAACCAGAAGAAAAGAACGAGCCATATCAGGGTTCACTAGCACACAAAGACTTAAAAGAGTGGGTGAGGCATTTCGTCGAACGTTTGGTCTCCAGAAGTTCAGCATCTGTCAACCCTCCCAAACATTGTAATCAGTCGAGACAGGAGAAATGGAGAGAACATAAAAAAGTAAGAAGAGTATAGCGCTGGAAGAAGAAGCAAGCAAACCTTCCCTCTCCAACTCAAAATCAAAATACGTCATACACCCTATTGGGAACTAGGGGACCCTGCTTCGGCTGGAGATCAAAACCCACGATGAACTATGTGGGCGAAACCCTATCGGGAAAAGGATCCGACGGCGGTCGATGAACCCCAGGCCCAGGTGGCTAGAGACCGGCGACAACAACAACAAAAGAGTGAACAGAGACAGAGATAGGAAAGAAAGAAGAGCTCTCAATTCCTGCCCCACAGTCGAATTCCTTCGATGGGGATACCATCTCTTCGCATGACTATTTATACAGCACAGCTCGAGTGGATTGACGCCCATCGACAGAGTGAAACGAGAGAGAGACGCGGATAGGAAGGGGAGAGAGACATGGAGAAACGATTACTTACACAGCAGGATATGAGAGGGACGACGTCCGAGACAGCAGTAGTGAGAGAAGGCACAGCTCTCTCTCCGGGTGAGGTGAAACTGGCGGGTGGGGTGAAGCTGAGGACGAGGAAACGCCTTCGCGTGCAGCAGCTCTCTCTGGCGGGTGGGGTGAAGCTGAGGATGAGGAGACGCTTCGCGTGCCCTAACGGGCAAAAAAATATTTCGGGAAACATTTCTCCACCTCTCGCAGTGGAAAGATGTTTCCAGAAATTTTTTTCCGGAAATGCCTTCAACGGGCAAAAAAATGTTCCGTGTTTGATAAATGAGAAATTTTTTAAAAATTTGAATTTTTTTTCGTGAGCTACAGGATTTTTCCTGCCCGTCAAACGGGCCCTTAATCTAGCAATATGGATGTAACAACAAGTTAAGCACATTCAATTAAGTATGTGTGATCATTTGAATCACTTAAATCGCACTTGTATTGATAGAACTTGTGATTTCAATCATTTAGATCGTGCACTATAGTTGTAACAATAAATTCAACTCATCGGACTAACTACATGCTTTGTATCCACATGAACATGTGATTTCAATCATTTAAATCATTCATTATATATGTATTCCAAACGAACTACTGGTATCAAAGCCACTAGGTCATTCTATACGTAAGTAAGAAATGGTCACGCACATTCAATTAAATACAAGTGATCAATTATATGTAATAACAAGTGAAAATCAATCACTTAATCTCTCTCAATTAAATATAAGTGATCAAATATATGTAATAACAAGTGAAACACATTAGGTTACTTACAAGACACCAAATGAATCACTCCAATATCATTCATTTTCGTACAAACCTATGATTTTAATCTACTAAATCATTTAATATAGACGTAACAACAAGTTAAGCACATTCAATTACGTATGTGTGATAAAATGAATCACTTAAATCCCACTCGTATTGATACGAACTTGTGATTTCAATTCCTTGCATCGATCACCATAGATGTAAGAACTAGTTCAACTTATTGAATAAACTACAAGGGATCAAACTAATGCATAGGTCTCCTTTATGTCCATACAAACTTGTAAGTTTTAATTATTTCAATCATTGAGCATGGATGTAATAACATGTAAAACACGTTAGGTTAACTATAAGACACAAATGAATCATTCGAATTATATTCATTTTCATACAAACTTGTGATTTCAGTTCACTTAATCAAGCAACATGGATGTAACAATAAGTTAAGCACATTCAATTTAGTATGTGTGATCATTTGAATCACTTAAATCCACTTGTATTGATACGAACTTGTAATTTCAATCCTTTAGATCGTGCACTATATCGTACCAATACGAGTCAGATTTAAGTGATTCATATGATCACGCATACTTTATTGAATGTACTTGACTTATGTTATATCCATATTAAATGATTTAGTAGATTGAAATCACAGGCTTGCATGAAAATGAATGAGATTTGAGTGATTCATTTGGTGCCCTATTGTTAACCTAATTCACTTGTTAAGCACATTCAATTAAATTACAAGTGAAACACATTAGGTTAACTATATGACACCAAATGAATCACTTGTTAAGGACATCCGTATTAAGAATCATTATAAATGTAACAACTAGTGAAACACATTAGGTAAACCATAAGACACCAAATGAATCACTCGAATCTCATTCATTTTCATACGAACTTGTGATTTCGATCTACTAAATCATTTAATATAGATGTAACAACAAGTTAAACACATTCAATTAAGCATGCATGATCATATGAATCATTTAAATCTCACTTGTATTGGTACGAATGCGTGATTTCAATCCTAGATCGTTCACTATAGATGTAACAACAAATTCAATCATCGGACTAATTACCGCATTCAAAGTAATGCATAGATCCCATTTGTATCCATATGAACTTGCGATTTCAATCATTTAAATCATTCATTATAGATGTAATAACAAGTGAAATACACTAGATTAACTGTAAGGGACCAACATAATGACCTGACTCTCATTCATTTCCAAACGAACTTCTTATTTAAGCCACTAAGTCATTCTATACGTATGTAACAAATCGCTACGCACACTCAATTAAATATATTGATCAAATATATGTAATAACAAGGAAAATGAATCATTTAATCTCTCAATTAAATATATGTGATCAATATATGTAATAACAAGTGAAACATATTAGGTTACCTACAAGACACCAAATGAATCACTCAAATCTCATTCATTTCCATACAAACCTATGATTTCAATATACTAAATCATTTAATATAGACGTAACAACAAGTTAAGCACATTCAATTAAGTATGCGTGATCAAATGAATCACTTAAATCTCACTCGTATCGAGACGAGTGATTTAGTGTGCGTATGGATACAAATGAATGAGATGTAACAACATGTTCAACTTATTGAACAAACTACAAGGGATCAAACTAAACTAATCCATAGGTCTCCTTTACATCCATATAAACTTGTGAGTTTTTATCGTTTAAATCGTTGATCATAGATGTCATAACGAGTGAAACACATTAGGTTAATCATAAGACACCAAATGAATCACTCAAATCTCATTTATTTTCACACAAACTTGTGATTTGAATTCACTTAATCTAGCAATATGGATGTAACAACAAGTTAAACACATTCAATTAAGTATGTGTGATCATTTGAATCACTTAAATCGCACTTTATTGATACAAACTTGTGATTTCAATCATTTAGATCGTGCACTATAGTTGTAACAATAACTTCAACTCATCGGACTAACTACATGCGTTTGCATCCATATGAACATGTGATTTCAATCATTTAAATCGTTCATTATATATGTATTCCAACGAACTTCTGGTATCAAAGCCACTAGGTCATTCTATACGTAAGTAAGAAATGGTACGCACATTCAATTAAATACAAGTGATCAATTATATGTAATAACAAGTGAAAATCAATCATTTAATCCAATCAATTAAATATAAGTGATCAAATATATGTAATAACAAGTGAAACACATTAGGTTACTACAAGACACCAAATGAATCACTCCAATATCATTCATTTTCATACAAACCTATGATTTTAATCTACTAAATCATTTAATATAAGTAACAACAAGTTAAGCCATTCAATTACGTATGTGTGATAAAATGAATCACTTAAATCCCACTCGTATTGATACGAACTTGTGATTTCAATTCCTTACATCGATCACCATAGATGTAAGAACTAGTTCAACTTATTGAACTAACTACAAGGGATCAAACTAATGCATAGGTCTCCTTTATGTCCATACAAACTTGTAAGTTTTAATCATTTAAATCATTGATCAAAGATGTAATAACAAGTGAAACACAATAGGTTAACTACAAGACACCAAATGAATCACCCGAATCTCATTCATTTTCGCACAAACTTGTGATTTCAATCTACTAAATCATTTATTATAGACGTAACAACAAGTTAAACACATTCAATTAAGTATGCATGATTATATGAATCACTTAAATCTCAGTTGTATTCGTACGAACATGTGATTTCAATCCTTTAGAACGTTCCCTATAGATGTAACAACAAATTCAACTCATCGGACTAACTACACGTGTGCAAATATAGTGACTTCAACCATTTGTATCCATATAAACTTGTGATTTCAACAATTTAAATCATTCATTATAGATGTAATAACAAGTGAAATACATTAGATTAACTATAAGGGACCAATATAGTGACTTGACTCTCATTCATTTCCAAACGGACTTCTTTTTTCAAGCCACAAAGGCATTCTATACGTATGTAACAAATAGTTACGCACATTCAATTAAATATAAGTTATCAAATGTATGTAAGAACAAGTAAAAATGAATCACATAATCTCTTGATAAACATAAGTGATCAAATGTATGTAATAACAAGTGAAACACATTAAGTTACCTGTAAGACACCAAATGAATCACTCGAATCCCATTCATTTTCATATAAACCTATGATTTAATTTACTAAATCATTTAATATAAACGTAACAACAAGTTAAGTACATTCAATTAAATATGCGTGATCAATTGAATCACTTAAATCCCACTCGTATTGATGTGAACTTGTGCATCGATCACTATAGATGTAACAACATGTTCAACTTATCGTACAAACTAGAAAGGATCAAACTAATGCATAGGTCTCCTTTATATCCATATAAACTTGTGAGTTTTAATTATTTAAATCATTGATCATTGATGTAATAACGTGTGAAACACGTTAGGTTAACTATAAGACACCAAATGAATCACTCGAATCACATTCATTTTCATACAAACTTTGATTTCAGTTCACTTAATCAAGCAACATGGATGTAACAATATGTTAAGCACATTCAATTTAGTATGTGTGATCATTTGAATCACTTAAATCGCACTTGAATTGATACGAACTTGTAATTTCAATCATTTAGATCGTGCACTATAGTCGTACCAATACGAGTCAGATTTAAGTGATTCATATGATCACGCAGACTTTATTGAATGTACTTGACTTATTGTTATATCGATGTTAAATGATTTAGTAGATTGAAATCACAGGCTTGCATGAAAATGAATGAGATTTGAGTGATTTATTTGGTGCCTTATTGTTAACCTAAGTCACTTGTTAAGCACATTCAATTAAATTACAAGTGAAACACATTAGGTTAACTATATGACACCAAATGAATCACTTGTTAAGGACATCCGTATTAAGAATCATTATAAATGTAACAACTAGTGAAACACATTAGGTAAACCATAAGACACCAAATGAATCACTCGAATCTCATTCATTTTCATACGAACTTGTGATTTCGATCTACTAAATCATTTAATATAGATGTAACAACAAGTTAAACACATTCAATTAAGCATGCATGATCATATGAATCATTTAAATCTCACTTGTATTGGTACGAACGCGTGATTTCAATCCTTTAGATCGTTCACTATAGATGTAACAACAAATTCAACTCATCGGACTAATTACGCGCATTCAAAGTAATGCATAGATCCCATTTGTATCCATATGAACTTGCGATTTCAATCATTTAAATCATTCATTATAGATGTAATAACAAGTGAAATACACTAGATTAACTGTAAGGGACCAACATAATGACTTGACTCTCATTCATTTGCAGACGAACTTCTTATTTCAAGCCGCTAAGTCATTCTATACGTATGTAACAAACGACAATGCACACTCAATTAAATATATTGATCAAATATATATAATAACAAGTGAAAATAAATCATTTAATCTCTCAATTAAATATATGTGACCAAATATATGTAATAACAAGTGAAACATATTAGGTTACCTACAAGACACCAAATGAATCACTCAAATCTCATTCATTTCCATACAAACCTTGATTTCAATATACTAAATCATTTAATATAGACGTAGCAACAAGTTGAGCACATTCAATTAAGTATGTGTGATCAAATGAATCACTTAAATCTCACTTGTATCGAGACGAGTGATTTAGTGTGCGTATGGATACAAATGAATGAGATGTAACAACATGTTCAACTTATTTAACAAACTACAAGGGATCAAACTAAACTAATCCATAGGTCATCTTTACATCCATATAAACTTGTGAGTTTTTATCGTTTAAATCGTTGATCATAGATGTCATAACGAGTGAAACACATTAGGTTAATTATAAGACACCAAATGAATCACTCAAATCTCATTTATTTTCACACAAACTTGTGATTTGAATTCACTTAATCTAGCAATATGGATGTAACAACAAGTTAAGCACATTCAATTAAGTATGTGTGATCATCTGAACCACTTAAATCGCACTTGTATTGATACGAACTTGTGATTTTAATCATTTGATCGTGCCCTATAGTTGTAACAATAAATTCAACTCATCGGACTAACTACACGCATTTGTATCCACATGAACATGTGATTTCAATCATTTAAATCATTCATTATATATGTATTTCAAACGAACTTCTGGTATCAAAGGCACTAGGTCATTCTATACGTAAGTGAGAAATGGTCACGCACATTCAGTTAAATACAAGTGATCAATTATATGTAATAACAAGTGAAAATCAATCATTTAATCTCTCAATTAAGTATAAGTGATGAAATATATGTAATAACAAGTGAAACACATTAGGTTACTTACAAGACACCAAATGAATCACTCCAATATCATTCATTTTCATACAAACCAATGATTTTAATCTACTAAATCATTTAATATAGATGTAACAACAAGTTAAGCACATTCAATTACGTACGTGTGATAAAATGAATCTCTTAAATCTCACTCGTATTGATACGAACTTGTGATTTCAATTCCTTACATCGATCCCCATAGATGTAAGAACTGGTTCAACTTATTGAACTAAACTACAAGGGATCAAACTAATGCATAGGTCTCCTTTATATCCATACAAACTTGTAAGTTTTAATCATTTAAATCATTGATCAAAGATGTAATAACAAGTGAAACACAATAGGTTAACTACAAGACACCAAATGAATCACTCGAATCTCATTCATTTTCGCACAAACTTGTGATTTCAATCTACTAAATCATCTATTATAGACGTAACAACAAGTTAAAGACATTAAATTAAGTATGCATGATTATATGAATCACTTAAATCTCACTTGTATTCGTACGAACATGTGATTTCAATCCTTTAGAACGTTTCATATAGATGTAACAACAAATTCAACTCATCGGACTAACTACACGTGTACAAATATAGTGACTTCAACCATTTGCATCCATATAAACTTGTGATTTCAACCATTTAAATCATTCATTATAGATGTAATAACAAGTGAAATACATTAGATTAACTTTAAGGGACCAATATAGTGACTTGACTCATTCATTTCCAAACGGACTTCTTTTTTCAACCCACTAAGTCATTCTATACGTATGTAACAAATAGTTACGCACATTCAGTTAAATATAAGTTATCAAATGTATGTAAGAACAAGTAAAAATGAATCGCATAATCTCTCAATTAAACACAAGTGATCAAATGTATGTAATAACAAGTGACACTCATTAAGTTACCTGTAAGACACCAAATGAATCACTCGAATCCCATTCATTTTCATACAAACCTATGATTTAAATTTTCTAAATCATTTAATATAAACGTAACAACAAGTTAAGTACATTCAATTAAATATGTGTGATCAATTGAATCACTTAAATCCCACTCGTATTGATGTGAACTTGTGAATCGATCAATATAGATGTAACAATATGTTCAACTTATCGTACAAACTAGAAATGATCAAACTAATGCATAGGTCTCCTTTATATCCATATAAACTTGTGAGTTTTAATTATTTAAATCATTGATCATGGATGTAATAACATGTGAAACACGTTAGGTTAACTATAAGACAGCAAATGAATCACTCGAATCACATTCATTTTCATACAAACTTGTGATTTCAGTTCGCTTAATCGAGCAACATGGATGTAACAATAGGTTAAGCACATTTAATTAAGTATGTTTGATCATTTGAGTCACTTAAATCGCACTTGTATTGATACGAACTTGTAATTTCAATCCTTTAGATCGTGCACTATAGCCGTACCAATACGAGTCAGATTTAAGTGATTCATATGATCACACATACTTTATTGAATGTACTTGACTTATTTAAGTTATTTACTTGTTGTATTTCAGTTAATATAATGTGTTTCGCTTGTTTTGGCATCTATAACGAATGATTTAAATGGTTCAAACTAAAAGTTTGTATGAAAAAATGAGATTCAAGTCTTTCGTTTGATCGCTTATCATTAGCTTAATGCGTTTCACTTGTTATTACATGTACAATGATTGATTTTGTTGATTGAAATCACAAGTTCAAATGGATGCAAATGGGATCTACACATTAGTTTGATCTCCTGTAGTTAATCCAATGAGTTGAACTTTTTGTTACATCAATAGTAAGGATCTAATGAATTGAAATCACAAGTTTGTATCAATACGAGTGGGATTTAAGCGATTCATCTGAGCACGCATATTTCATTGAATGCGATTAACTTGTTGCTACATCCACGTTGAATGATTTAGTGGATTTAAATTGCAAGTTTGCATGAAAATGAACGAAATTCAAGTTGTTCATTTGTTCTTTTATAGTTAATCTAATGTGTTTCACTTGTTATTACATGTATAAGGAATGATTTAAATTGTTGAAACCTCCAATTCATATGGACACAAATCTGATGTATGCATTAGTTTGATGCTTGTAGTTAGTCCAAGAAGTAGAATTTTTTGTTTCATTGAATTAAATAAAAGGGGTCAAACAAAAGCATAGATCCCACTTGTATCGATATAAACTTGTGATTTCAATCATTTAAATCATTCATTACACATGTAATAACAAGTGAAACACATTAGATTAAATATAGGGGAGCAAATTAACGACTTGAATTTTATTCATTCTCATACAAACTTGTGATTTCGATCAAATAAATCATTCAAAAAGGATGTACTAAAAAGTTAAAAACATTCAATTAAATATGTGTGATCAAATGAATCGCTTAAATCCCACTCGTGTTTATACGAACAACTGATTTCAATCGCTTATATCGCGTACTATAGATGTAAGGACAAGTTGAAGTACTAGGGATGGAACTAATGCATAGATTCCATTTCTAACTATATGATCAAGTGATTTCAATCATTTAAATCGTTCTTTATAGAAGTAATAAACAGTGAAACACATTAAGTTAACTATAAAGGATCAATTGAATGACTTGAATAAAAAACTAATCTGTGAATGTGCATAAACATTCATGTTGAATGATTTAGTGGAATGAAATCACAAGCTTTTATGTACATAAAAAACATTTAAGTTATTTACTTGTTGTATTTCAGTTAATATAATGTGTTTCGCTTGTTTTAACATTTATAACGAATGATTTAAATGGTTCAAACTAAAAGTTTATATGAAAAAAACAGATTCACGTCATTCGTTTGATCGTTTATCATTAGCTTAATGCGTTTCACTTGTTATTCCATGTACAATGATTGATTTTGTTGATTGAAATCACAAGTTCAAATGGATGCAAATGGGATTTACGCATTAGTTTGATCTCTTGGATGAACTTGTAGTGACATCAATAGAAAAGAATCTAATGAATTGAAATCACAAGTTTGTATCAATACGAATTGAAATCGCAAGTTTGCATGAAAATGAACGAAATTCAAGTTGTTCATTTGTTCTTTTATAGTTAATCTAATGTGTTTCACTTGTGATTACATTTATAAGGAATGATTTAAATGATTGAAATCTCCAATTCATGTGGACAGAATCTGATGTATACATTAGTTTGATGCTTGTAGTTAGTCCGAGAAGTAGAACTTTTTGTTTCATTGAATTAAATAAAAGGGGTCAAACAAAAGCATAGATCCCACTTGTATCGATATAAACTTGTGATTTCAATCATTTAAATCATTTATTACACATGTAATAACAAGTGAAACACATTAGATTAAATATAGGGGAGCAAATTAACGACTTGAATCTTATTCATTCTCATACAAACTTGGGATTTCGATCAAATAAATCATTCAAAATGGATGTACTAAAAAGTTAAAAACATTCAATTAAATATGTGTGATAAATGAATCGCTTAAATCCCACTCGTGTTTATACGAACAACTGATTTCAATCGCTTATATCCCGTTCTATAGATGTAACGACAAGTTGAATTCTTCCGATTAAGTACTAGGGATGAAACTAATGCATCCATTTTTAACTATATGATCAGGTGATTTCAATCATTTAAATCGTTCTTTATAGAAGTAATAAACAGTGAAACACATTAGATTAACTATAAGGGCTCAATTGAATGACTTGAATCAAAAACTAATCTGTGAATGTGCTTAAACATGCTTGTTGAATGATTTAGTGGAATGAAATCACAAGCTTTTATGTACATAAAAGAAATTTAAGTTATTTACTTGTTGTATTTCAGTTAATATAATGTGTTTCGCTTGTTTTAGCATCTATAACGAATGATTTAAATGGTTCAAACTAAAAGTTTGTATGAAAAAATGAGATTCAAGCCTTTCGTTTGATCGCTTATCATTAGCTTAATGCGTTTCACTTGTTATTACATGTACAATGATTGATTTTGTTTATTGAAATCACAAGTTCAAATGGATGCAAATGAGATCTACACATTAGTTTGATCCCCTGTAGTTAATCCAATGAGTTGAACTTGTAGTTACATCAATAGTAATGATCTAATGAATTGAAATCACAAGTTTGTATCAATACGAGTGGGATTTAAGCGATTCATCTGAGCACGCATATTTCATTGAATGCGATTAACTTGTTGCTACATCTACGTTGAATGATTTAGCAGATTTAAATCGCAAGTTTGCATGAAAATAAACGAAATTCAAGTGGTTCATTTGTTCCTTTATAGTTAATCTAATGTGTTTAAATTGTTATTACATGTATAAGGAATGATTTAAATGATTGAAACCTCCAATTCATATGGACACAAATCTGATGTATGCATTAGTTTGATGCTTGTAGTTAGTCCAAGAAGTAGAACTTTTTGTTTCATTGAATTAAATAAAAGGGGTCAAACAAAAGCATAGATCCCACTTGTATCGATATAAACTTGTGATTTCAATCATTTAAATCATTCTTTACACATGTAATAACAAGTGAAACACATTAGATTAAATATAGGGGAGCAAATTAACGACTAGAATTTTATTCATTCTCATACAAACTTATGATTTCGATCAAATAAATCATTCAAAAAGGATGTACTAAAAAGTTAAAAACATTCAATTAAATATGTGTGATCAAATGAATCGCTTAAATCCCACTCGTGTTTATACGAACAATTGATTTCAATCGCTTATATCGCGTACTATAGATGTAAGGACAAGTTGAAGTACTAGGGATGAAACTAATGCATAGATTCCATTTCTAACTATATGATCAAGTGATTTCAATCATTTAAATCGTTCTTTATAGAAGTAATAAAGAGTAAAACACATTAGGTTAACTATAAGGGATTAATTGAATGACTTGAATCAAAAACTAATCTGTGAATGTGCTTAAACATGCATGTTGAATGATTTAGTGGAATGAAATCATAAGCTTTTATGTACATAAAAAACATTTAAGTTATTTACTTGTTGTGTTTCAGTTAATATAATGTGTTTCGCTTGTTTTAGCATCTATAACGAATGATTTAAATGGTTCAAACTAAAAGTTTGTATGAAAAAATGAGATTAAAGTTTTCGTTTGATCGCTTATCATTAGCTTAATGCGTTTCACTTGTTATTACATGTACAATGATTGATTTTGTTGATTGAAATCACAAGTTCAAATGTATGCAAATGAGATCTACACATTAGTTTGATCTCCTATAGTTAATCCAATGAGTTGAACTTGTAGTTACATCAATAGTAAGGATCTAATGAATTGAAATCACAAGTTTGTATTAATACGAGTGGGATTTACGCGATTCATCTGAGCACGCATATTTCATTGAATGCGATTAACTTTTGCTACATCCACGTTGAATGATTTATTAGATTTAAATCGCAAGTTTGCATGAAAATGAATGAAATTCAAGTGGTTCATTTGTTCTTTTATAGTTAATCTAATGTGTTTCACTTGTTATTACATGTATAAGGAATGATTTAAATGATTGAAACCTCCAATTCATATGGACACAAATCTGATGTATGCATTAGTTTGATGCTTGTAGTTAGTCCAAGAAGTAGAATTTTTTGTTTCATTGAATTAAATAAAAGGGGTCAAACAAAAGCATAGATCCCACTTGTATCGATATAAACTTGTGATTTCAATCATTTAAATCATTCATTACACATGTAATAATAAGTGAAACACATTAGATTAAATATAGGGGAGCAAATTAACGACTTGAATTTTATTCATTCTCATACAAACTTGTGATTTCGATCAAATAAATCATTCAAAAAGGATGTACTAAAAAGTTAAAAACATTCAATTAAATATGTGTGATCAAATGAATCGCTTAAATCCCACTCGTGTTTATACGAACAACTGATTTCAATCGCTTATATCGCGTACTATAGATGTAAGGACAAGTTGAAGTACTAGGGATGGAACTAATGCATAGATTCCATTTCTAAGAATATGATCAAGTGATTTCAATCATTTAAATCGTTCTTTATAGAAGTAATAAACAGTGAAACACATTAAGTTAACTATAAGGGATCAATTGAATGACTTGAATAAAAAACTAATCTGTGAATGTGCATAAACATGCATGTTGAATGATTTAGTGGAATGAAATCACAAGCTTTTATGTATATAAAAAACATTTAAGTTATTTACTTGTTGTATTTCAGTTAATATAATGTGTTTCGCTTGTTTTAACATTTATAACAATGATTTAAATGGTTCAAACTAAAAGTTTATATGAAAAAAACAGATTCACGTCATTCGTTTGATCGCTTATCATTAGCTTAATGCGTTTCACTTGTTATTCCATGTACAATGATTGATTTTGTTGATTGAAATCACAAGTTCAAATGGATGCAAATGGGATTTACGCATTAGTTTGATCTCTTGTAGTTAATCCAATGAGATGAACTTGTAGTTACATCAGTAGAAAAGAATCTAATGAATTGAAATCACAAGTTTGTATCAATACGAGTGGGATTTAAGCGATTCATCTGAGCACGCATATTTCATTGAATGTGATAAACTTGTTGGTACATCCACGTTGAATGATTTAGTGGATTTAAATCGTAAGTTTGCATGAAAATGAACGAAATTCAAGTGGTTCTTTTGTTTTTTTATACTTAATCTAATGTGTTTCACTTGTGATTACATGTATAAGGAATGATTTAAATGATTGAATCTCCAATTCATGTGGACAGAATCTGATGTATACATTAGTTTGATGCTTGTAGTTAGTCCAAGAAGTGAACTTTTTGTTTCATTGAATTAAATAAAAGGGGTCAAACAAAAGCATAGATCCCACTTGTATCGATATAAACTTGTGATTTCAATCATTTAAATCATTTATTACACATGTAATAACAAGTGAAACACATTAGATTAAATATAGGGAGCAAATTAACGACTTGAATCTTATTCATTCTCATACAAACTTGTGATTTCGATCAAATAAATCATTCAAAATGGATGTACTAAAAAGTTAAAAACATTCAATTAAATATGTGTGATCAAATGAATCGCTTAAATCCCACTCGTGTTTATACGAACAACTGATTTCAATCGTTATATCCGTTCTATAGATGTAACGACAAGTTGAATTCTTCCGATTAAGACTAGGGATGAAACTAATGCATCCATTTTTAACTATATGATCAGGTGATTTCAATCATTTAAATCGTTCTTTATAGAAGTAATAAACAGTGAAACACATTAGGTTAACTATAAGGGCTCAATTGAATGACTTGAATCAAAAACTAATCTGTGAATGTGCTTAAACATGCATGTTGAATGATTTAGTGGAATGAAATCACAAGCTTTTATGTACATAAAAGACATTTAAGTTATTTACTTGTTGTATTTCAGTTAATATAATGTGTTTCGCTTGTTTTAGCATCTATAACGAATGATTTAAATGGTTCAAACTAAAAGTTTGTATGAAAAAATGAGATTCAAGTCTTTCGTTTGATCGCTTATCATTAGCTTAATGCGTTTCACTTGTTATTACATGTACAATGATTGATTTTGTTGATTGAAATCACAAGTTCAAATGGATGCAAATGAGATCTACACATTAGTTTGATCTCCTGTAGTTAATCCAATGAGTTGAACTTGTAGTTACATCAATAGTAAGGATCTAATGAATTGAAATCACAAGTTTGTATCAATACGAGTGAGATTTAAGCGATTCATCTGAGCACGCATATTTCATTGAATGCGATTAACTTGTGCTACATCCACGTTGAATGATTTAGCAGATTTAAATCGCAAGTTTGCATGAAAATAAACGAAATTCAAGTGGTTCATTTGTTCTTTTATAGTTAATCTAATGTGTTTCACTTGTTATTACATGTATAAGGAATGATTTAAATGATTGAAACCTCCAATTCATATGGACACAAATCTGATGTATGCATTAGTTTGATGCTTGTAGTTAGTCCAAGAAGTAGAACTTTTTGTTTCATTGAATAAATAAAAGGGGTCAAACAAAAGCATAGATCCCACTTGTATCGATATAAACTTGTGATTTCAATCATTTAAATCATTCTTTACACATGTAATAACAAGTGAAACACATTAGATTAAATATAGGGGAGCAAATTAACGACTTGAATTTTATTCATTCTCATACAAACTTGTGATTTCGATCAAATAAATCATTCAAAAAGGATGTACTAAAAAGTTAAAAACATTCAATTAAATATGTGTGATCAAATGAATCGCTTAAATCCCACTCGTGTTTATACGAACAACTGATTTCAATCGCTTATATCGCGTACTATAGATGTAAGGACAAGTTGAAGTACTAGGGATGAAACTAATGCATAGATTCCATTTCTAACTATATGATCAAGTGATTTCAATCATTTAAATCGTTCTTTATAGAAGTAATAAACAGTGAAACACATTAGGTTAACTATAAGGGATCAATTGAATGACTTGAATCAAAAACTAATCTGTGAATGTGCTTAAACATGCATGTTGAATGATTTAGTGGAATGAAATCACAAGCTTTTATGTACATAAAAGACATTTAAGTTATTTACTTGTTGTTTTCAGTTAATATAATGTGTTTCGCTTGTTTTAGCATCTATAACGAATGATTTAAATGGTTCAAACTAAAAGTTTGTATGAAAAAATGAGATTCAAGTCTTTCGTTTGATCGCTTATCATTAGCTTAATGCGTTTCACTTGTTATTACATGTACAATGATTGATTTTGTTGATTGAAATCACAAGTTCAAATGGATGCAAATGAGATCTACACATTAGTTTGATCTCCTGTAGTTAATCCAATGAGTTGAACTTGTAGTTACATCAATAGTAAGGATCTAATGAATTGAAATCACAAGTTTGTATCAATACGAGTGGGATTTAAGCGATTCATCTGAGCACGCATATTTCATTGAATGCGATTAACTTGTTGCTACATCCACGTTGAATGATTTATGGATTTAAATCGCAAGTTTGCATGAAAATGAACGAAATTCAAGTGGTTCATTTGTTCTTTTATAGTTAATCTAATGTGTTTCACTTGTTATTACATGTATAAGGAATGATTTAAATGATTGAAACCTCCAATTCATATGGACACAAATCTGATGTATGCATTAGTTTGATGCTTGTAGTTAGTCCAAGAAGTAGAATTTTTGTTTCATTGAATTAAATAAAAGGGGTCAAACAAAAGCATAGATCCCACTTGTATCGATATAAACTTGTGATTTCAATCATTTAAATCATTCATTACACATGTAATAAAAGTGAAACACATTAGATTAAATATAGGGGAGCAAATTAACGACTTGAATTTTATTCATTCTCATACAAACTTGTGATTTCGATCAAATAAATCATTCAAAAAGGATGTACTAAAAAGTTAAAAACATTCAATTAAATATGTGTGATCAAATGAATCGCTTAAATCCCACTCGTGTTTATACGAACAACTGATTTCAATCGCTTATATCGCGTACTATAGATGTAAGGACAAGTTGAAGTACTAGGGATGAACTAATGCATAGATTCCATTTCTAACTATATGATCAAGTGATTTCAATCATTTAAATCGTTCTTTATAGAAGTAATAAACAGTGAAACACATTAAGTTAACTATAAGGGATCAATTGAATGACTTGAATAAAAAACTAATCTGTGAATGTGCATAAACATGCATGTTGAATGATTTAGTGGAATGAAATCACAAGCTTTTATGTACATAAAAAACATTTAAGTTATTTACTTGTTGTATTTCAGTTAATATAATGTGTTTCGCTTGTTTTAACATTTATAACGAATGATTTAAATGGTTCAAACTAAAAGTTTATATGAAAAAAACAGATTCACGTCATTCGTTTGATCGCTTATCATTAGCTTAATGCGTTTCACTTGTTATTCCATGTACAATGATTGATTTTGTTGATTGAAATCACAAGTTCAAATGGATGCAAATGGGATTTACGCATTAGTTTGATCTCTTGTAGTTAATCCAATGAGATGAACTTGTAGTTACATCAATAGAAAAGAATCTAATGAATTGAAATCACAAGTTTGTATCAATACGAGTGGGATTTAAGCGATTCATCTGAGCACGCATATTTCATTGAATGTGATAAACTTGTTGGTACATCCACGTTGAATGATTTAGTGGATTTAAATCGCAAGTTTGCATGAAAATGAACGAAATTCAAGTGGTTCTTTTGTTTTTTATACTTAATCTAATGTGTTTCACTTGTGATTACATGTATAAGGAATGATTTAAATGATTGAAATCTCCAATTCATGTGGACAGAATCTGATGTATACATTAGTTTGATGCTTGTAGTTAGTCCAAGAAGTAGAACTTTTTGTTTCATTGAATTAAATAAAAGGGGTCAAACAAAAGCATAGATCCCACTTGTATCGATATAAACTTGTGATTTCAATCATTTAAATCATTTATTACACATGTAATAACAAGTGAAACACATTAGATTAAATATAGGGAGCAAATTAACGACTTGAATCTTATTCATTCTCATACAAACTTGTGATTTCGATCAAATAAATCATTCAAAATGGATGTACTAAAAAGTTAAAAACATTCAATTAAATATGTGTGATCAAATGAATCGCTTAAATCCCACTCGTGTTTATACGAACAACTGATTTCAATCGCTATATCCGTACTATAGATGTAACGACAAGTTGAATTCTTTCGATTAAGTACTAGGGATGAAACTAATGCATCCATTTTTAACTATATGATCAGGTGATTTCAATCATTTAAATCGTTCTTTATAGAAGTAATAAACAGTGAAACACATTAGGTTAACTATAAGGGATCAATTGAATGACTTGAATCAAAAACTAATCTATGAATGTGCTTAAACATGCATGTTGAATGATTTAGTGGAATGAAATCACAAGCTTTTATGTACATAAAAGACATTTAAGTTATTTACTTGTTGTATTTCAGTTAATATAATGTGTTTCGCTTGTTTTAGCATCTATAACGAATGATTTAAATGGTTCAAACTAAAAGTTTGTATGAAAAAATGAGATTCAAGTCTTTCGTTTGATCGCTTATCATTAGCTTAATGCGTTTCACTTGTTATTACATGTACAATGATTGATTTTGTTGATTAAATCACAAGTTCAAATGGATGCAAATGGATCTAGCATTAGTTTGATCTCTGTAGTTAATCCAATGAGATGAACTTGTAGTTACATCAATAGAAAATCTAATGAATGAAATCACATGTTTGTATCAATACGAGTGGGATTTAAGCGATTCATTGAGCACGCATATTTCATTGAATGCGATTAACTTGTTGCTACATCCACGTTGAATGATTTAGTGGATTTAAATCGCAAGTTTGCATGAAAATGAACGAAATTCAAGTGGTTCATTTGTTCTTTTATAGTTAATCTAATGTGTTTCACTTGTTATTACATGTATAAGGAATGATTTAAATGATTGAAACCTCCAATTCATATGGACACAAATCTGATGTATGCATTAGTTTGATGCTTGTAGTTAGTCCAAGAAGTAGAACTTTTTGTTTCATTGAATTAAATAAAAGGGGTCAAACAAAAGCATAGATCCCACTTGTATCGATATAAACTTGTGATTTCAATCATTTAAATCATTCATTACACATGTAATAACAAGTGAAACACATTAGATTAAATATAGGGGAGCAAATTAACGACTTGAATTTTATTCATTCTCATACAAACTTGTGATTTCGATCAAATAATCATTCAAAAATGATGTACTAAAAAGTTAAAAATATTCAATTAAATATGTGTGATCAAATGAATCGCTTAAATCCCACTCGTGTTTATACGAACAACTGATTTCAATCGCTTATATCGCGTACTATAGATGTAACGACAAGTTGATTCGAAGTACTAGGGATGAAACTAATGCATAGTTCCATTTTAACTATATGATCAAGTGATTTCAATCATTTAAATCGTTCTTTATAGAAGTAATAATGCATGAATGATCTTGAAATTAACTAATCGTGAAGTGCTTAAACATGCATGTTGAATGATTTACTGGAATGAAATCCAAGCTTGTATGAACATAAATGACATTAAGTTATTTACTTGCTGTATTTCAGTTAATATAACGTGTTTCACTTGTTTTACATTTATAACGAATGATTTAAATGGTCAAACTAAAAGTTTATATGAAAAAAAGAGATTCACGTCATTCGTTTGATCGCTTATCATTAGCTTAATGCGTTTCACTTGTTATTACATGTACAATGATTGATTTTGTTGATTAAAATCACAAGTTCAAATGGATGCAAATGAGATCTATGCATTAGTTTGATCTCTTGTAGTTAATCCAATGAGATGAACTTGTAGTTACATCAATAGAAAAAAATCTAATGAATGGAAATCACATGTTTGTATCAATACGAGTGAGATTTAAGCGATTCATTGAGCACGCATATTTCATTGAATGTGTAAACTTGTTGGTACATCCACGTCGAATGATTTAGTGGATTTAAATCACAAGTTTGCATGAAAATGAATGAAATTCTAGTGGTTCATTTGTTCTTTTATAGTTAATCTAATGTGTTTCACTTGTTATTACATGTATAAGGAATGATTTAAATGATTTTAATCTCCAATTCATATGGACACAAATCTGATGTATACATTAGTTTGATGCTTGTAGTTAGTCCAATAAGTAGAACTTTTTGTTTCAATGAATTAAATAAAAGGGGTCAAACAAAAGCATAGATCCCACTTGTATCGATATAAACTTGTGATTTCAATCATTTAAATCATTCATTACACATACAATAACAAGTGAAACACATTAGATTAAATATAGGGGAGCAAATTAACGACTTGAATTTTATTCATTCTCATACAAACTTGTGATTTCGATCAAATAAATCATTCAAAAAGGATGTACTAAAAAGTTAAAAACATTCAATTAAATATGTGTGATCAAATGAATCGCTTAAATCCCACTCGTGTTTATACGAACAACTGATTTCAATTGCTTATATCGCGTACTATAGATGTAAGGACAAGTTGAAGTACTAGGGATGAAACTAATGCATAGATTCCATTTCTAACTATATGATCAAGTGATTTCAATCATTTAAATCGTTCTTTATAGAAGTAATAAACGGTGAAACACATTAAGTTAACTATAAGGGATCAATTGAATGACTTGAATAAAAAACTAATCTGTGAATGTGCATAAACATGCAAGTTGAATGATGTAGTGGAATGAAATCACAAGCTTTTATGTACATAAAAAACATTTAAGTTATTTACTTGTTGTATTTCAGTTAATATAATGTGTTTCGCTTGTTTTAACATTTATAACGAATGATTTAAATGGTTCAAACTAAAAGTTTATATGAAAAAAACAGATTCACGTCATTCGTTTGATCGCTTATCATTAGCTTAATGCGTTTCACTTGTTATTCCATGTACAATGATTGATTTTGTTGATTGAAATCACAAGTTCAAATGGATGCAAATGGGATCTACACATTAGTTTGATCTCCTGTGGTTAATCCAATGAGTTAAACTTGTAGTTACATCAATAGTAGGGATCTATTGATGTATACATCAGATTTAGTGTCCATATGAAATGGTGATTTCAATAATTTAAATCATTACTTATACATGTAACAACAAGTGAAACACATTAGATTAACTATAAAAGAGCAAATGAACCACTTCAATTTCCTTCATTTTCAAGCAAACTTGTGATTTAAATCCACTAAATCATTCAACGTGGTTGTAGCAACAAGTTAATCACAATCAATAAAATATGCGTGCTCAGATGAATCGCTTAAATCCCACTCGTATTGATACAAACTTGTGATTTCAATTCATTAGATCCTTACTATTGATGTAACTACAAGTTCAACTCATTGGATTAACTACAAGAGATCAAACTAATGCATAGATCCCAT
Source organism: Nymphaea colorata (assembly GCF_008831285.2). Classification (NCBI taxonomy): domain Eukaryota; kingdom Viridiplantae; phylum Streptophyta; class Magnoliopsida; order Nymphaeales; family Nymphaeaceae; genus Nymphaea; species Nymphaea colorata. The sequence continues at coordinate 8,086 of NW_022204669.1, read as the reverse complement.
TTGCATCCATTTGAACTTGTGATTTCAATCAACAAAATCAATCATTGTACATGTAATAACAAGTGAAACGCATTAGGCTAATGATAAGCGATCAAACGAATGACGTGAATCTCATTTTTTCATACAAACTTTTAGTTTGAACAATTTAAATCATTCATTATAGATGTAATAACAAGTGAAACACGTTATATTAACTGAAATACAGCAAGTAAATAACTTAAATGTCATTTATGTTCATACAAGCTTCTGATTACATCTATAACGAATGATTTAAATGGTTCAAACTAAAAATTTGTATCAAAAAATGAGATTCACGTCATTCGTTTGACTCATATGGACACAAATCTGATGTATACATTAGATTGATGCTTGTAGTTAGTCCAAGAAGTAGAACTTTTTGTTTCACTGAATTAAATAAAAGGGGTCAAACAAAAGCATATATCTCACTTGTATCGATATAAACTTGTGATTTCAATCATTTAAACCATTCATTACACATGTAATAACAAGTGAAACACATTAGATTAAATATAAGGGAGCAAATTAACGACTTGAATCTTATTCATTCTCATACAAACTTGTGATTTCGATCAAATAAATCATTCAAAATGGATGTACTAACAAGTTAAAAACATTCAATTAAATATGTGTGATCAAATGAATAGCTTAAATCCCACTCGTGTTTATACGAACAACTGATTTCAATCGCTTATATCGCGTACTATAGATGTAACGACAAGTTGAATTCTTTCGATTAAGTACTAGGGATGAAACTAATGCATAGATTCCATTTTTAACTATATGATCAAGTGATTTCAATCATTTAAATCGTTCTTTATAGAAGTAATAATGCGTGAATGACTTGAACCATTAACTAATGCGTGAATGTGCTTAAACATGCATGTTGAATGATTTACTGGAATGAAATCAGAAGCTTGTATGAACATAAATGACAGTTAAGTTATTTACTTGCTGTATTTCAGTTAATATAACGTGTTTCACATGTTATTACATTTATAACGAATGATTTAAATGGGTCAAACTAAAAGTTTATATGAAAAAAAGAGATTCACGTAATTCGTTTGATCGCTTATCATTAGCTTAATGCGTTTCACTTGTTATTACATGTACAATGATTGATTTTGTTGATTAAAATCACAAGTTCAAATGGATGCAAATGAGATCTATGCATTAGTTTGATCTCTTGTAGTTAATCCAATGAGATGAACTTGTAGTTACATCAATAGAAAAAATCTAATGAATGGAAATCACATGTTTGTATCAATACGAGTGGGATTTAAGCGATTCATTTGAGCACGCATATTTCATTGAATGTGATAAACTTGTTGGTACATCCACGTTGAATGATTTAGTGGATTGAAATCACAAGTTTGCATGAAAATGAACGAAATTCAAGTGGTTCATTTGTTCTTTTATAGTTAATCTAATGTGTTTCACTTGTTATTACTTGTATAAGGAATGATTTAAATGATTTTAATCTCCAATTCATATGGACACAAATCTAATGTATACATTAGTTTGATGCTTGTAGTTAGTCCAATAAGTAGAACTTTTTGTTTCATTGAATTAAATAAAAGGGGTCAAACAAAAGCATAGATCCCACTTGTATCGATATAAACTTGTGATTTCAATCATTTAAATCATTCATTACACATACAATAACAAGTGAAACACATTAGATTAAATATAGGGGAGCAAATTAACGACTTGAATTTTATTCATTCTCATACAAACATGTGATTTTGATCAAATAAATCATTCAAAAGGATGTACTAAAAAGTTAAAAACATTCAATTAAATATGTGTGATCAAATGAATCGCTTAAATCCCACTCGTGTTTATACGAACAACTGATTTCAATCGCTTATATCGCGTACTATAGATGTAAGGACAAGTTGAAGTACTGGGGATGAAACTAATGCATAGATTCCATTTCTAACTATATGATCAAGTGATTTCAATCATTTAAATCGTTATTTATAGAAGTAATAAACAGTGAAACACATTAAGTTAACTATAAGGGATCAATTGAATGACTTGAATAAAAAACTAATCTGTGAATGTGCATAAACATGCATGTTGAATGATTTAGTGGAATGAAATCACAAGCTTTTATGTACATAAAAAACATTTAAGTTATTTACTTGTTGTATTTCAGTTAATATAATGTGTTTCGCTTGTTTTAACATTTATAACGAATGATTTAAATGGTTCAAACTAAAAGTTTATATGAAAAAAACAGATTACGTCATTCGTTTGATCGCTTATCATTAGCTTAATGCGTTTCACTTGTTATTCCATGTACAATGATTGATTTTGTTGATTGAAATCACAAGTTCAAATGGATGCAAATGGGATCTACACATTAGTTTGATCTCCTGTAGTTAATCCAATGAGTTGAACTTGTAGTTACATCAATAGAAAAGAATCTAATGAATTGAAATCACAAGTTGCACGCATATTTCATTGAATGTGATAAACTTGTTGGTACATCCACGTTGAATGATTCAGTGGATTTAAATCGCAAGTTAGCATGAAAATGAACGAAATTCAAGTGGTTCTTTTGTTCTTTTATACTTAATCTAATGTGTTTCACTTGTGATTACATGTATAAGGAATGATTTAAATGATTGAAATCTCCAATTCATGTGGACAGAAATCTGATGTATACATTAGTTTGATGCTTGTAGTTAGTCCAAGAAGTAGAACTTTTTGTCTCATTGAATTAAATAAAAGGGGTCAAACAAAAGCATAGATCCCACTTGTATCGATATAAACTTGTGATTTCAATCATTTAAATCATTTATTACACATGTAATAACAAGTGAAACACATTAGATTAAATATAGTGGAGCAAATTAACGAGTTGAACCTTATTCATTCTCATACAAACTTGTGATTTCGATCAAATAAATCATTCAAAATGGATGTACTAAAAAGTTAAAAACATTCAATTAATATGTGTGATCAAATGAATCGCTTAAATCCCACTCGTGTTTATACGAACAACTGATTTCAATCGCTTATATCCTGTACTATAGATGTAACGACAAGTTGAATTCTTTCGATTAAGTACTAGGGACGAAACCAAAGCATCCATTTTTAACTATATGATCAGGTGATTTCAATCATTTAAATCATTCTTTATAGAAGTAATAAACAGTGAAACACATTAGGTTAACTATAAGGGATCAATTGAATGACTTGAATAAAAAACTAATCTATGAATGTGCTTAAACATGCATGTTGAATGATTTAGTGGAATGAAATCACAAGCTTTTATGTACATAAAAGACATTTAAGTTATTTACTTGTTGTATTTCAGTTAATATAATGTGTTTCGCTTGTTTTAGCATCTATAACGAATGATTTAAATGGTTCAAACTAAAAGTTTGTATGAAAAAATGAGATTCAAGTCTTTCGTTTGATCGCTTATCATTAGCTTAATGCGTTTCACTTGTTATTACATGTACAATGATTGATTTTGTTGATTGAAATCACAAGTTCAAATGGATGCAAATGGGATCTACACATTAGTTTGATCTCCTGTAGTTAATCCAATGAGTTGAACTTGTAGTTACATCAATAGTAAGGATCTAATGAATAGAAATCACAAGTTTGTATCAATACGAGTGGGATTTAAGCGATTCATCTGAGCACGCATATTTCATTGAATGCGATTAACTTGTTGTTACATCCACGTTGAATGATTTAGTGGATTTAAATCGCAAGTTTGCATGAAAATGAACGAAATTCAAGTGGTTCATTTGTTCTTTTATAGTTAATCTAATGTGTTTCACTTGTTATTACATGTATAAGGAATGATTTAAATGATTGAAACCTCCAATTCATATGGACACAAATCTGATGTATGCATTAGTTTGATGCTTGTAGTTAGTCCAAGAAGTAGAACTTTTTGTTTCATTGAATTAAATAAAAGGGGTCAAACAAAAGCATAGATCCCACTTGTATCGATATAAACTTGTGATTTCAATCATTTAAATAATTCATTACACATGTAATAACAAGTGACACACATTAGATTAAATATAGGGGAGCAAATTAACGACTTGAATTTTATTCATTCTCATACAAACTTGTGATTTCGATCAAATGAATCATTCAAAAATGATGTACTAAAAAGTTAAAAATATTCAATTAAATATGTGTGATCAAATGAATCGCTTAAATTCCACTCGTGTTTATACGAACAACTGATTTCAATCGCTTATATTGCGTACTATAGATGTAAGGACAAGTTGAAGTACTAGGGATGGAACTAATGCATAGATTCCATTTCTAACTATATGATCAAGTGATTTCAATCATTTAAATCGTTCTTTATAGAAGTAATAAATAGTGAAACACATTAAGTTAACTATAAGGGATCAATTGAATGACTTGAATAAAAAACTAATCTGTGAATGTGCATAAACATGCATGTTTAATGATTTAGTGGAATGAAATCACAAGCTTTTATGTACATAAAAGATATTTAAGTTATTTACTTGTTGTATTTCAGTTAATATAATGTGTTTCGCTTTTTTAGCATCTATAACGAATGATTTAAATGGTTCAAACTAAAAGTTTGTATGAAAAAATGAGATTCAAGTCTTTCGTTTGATCGCTTATCATTAGCTTAATGTGTTTCACTTGTTATTACATGTACAATGATTGATTTTGTTGATTGAAATCACAAGTTCAAATGGATGCAAATGGGATCTACACATTAGTTTGATCTCCTGTAGTTAATCCAATGAGTTGAACTTGTAGTTACATCAATAGTAAGGATCTAATGAATAGAAATCACAAGTTTGTATCAATACGAGTGAGATTTAAGCGATTCATCTGAGCACGCATATTTCATTGAATGTGATAAACTTGTTGGTACATCCACGTTGAATGATTTAGTGGATTTAAATCGTAAGTTTGCAAGAAAATGAACGAAATTCAAGTGGTTCATTTGTTCTTTTATAGTTAATCTAATGTGTTTCACTTGTTATTACATGTATAAGGAATGATTTAAATGATTGAAACCTCCAATTCATATGGACACAAATCTGATGTATGCATTAGTTTGATGCTTGTAGTTAGTCCAAGAAGTAGAACTTTTTGTTTCATTGAATTAAATAAAAGGGATCAAACAAAAGCATATATCCCACTTGTATCGATATAAACTTGTGATTTCAATCATTTAAATCATTCATTACACATGTAATAACAAGCGAAACACATTAGATTAAATATAGGGGAGCAAATTAACGACTTGAATTTATTCATTCTCATACAAACTTGTGATTTCGATCAAATAAATCATTCAAAAAGGATGTACTAAAAGTTAAAAACATTCAATTAAATATGTGTGATCAAATGAATCGCTTAAATCCCACTCGTGTTTATACGAACAACTGATTTCAATCGCTTATATCGCGTACTATAGATGTAAGGACAAGTTGAAGTACTAGGGATGGAACTAATGCATAGATTCCATTTCTAACTATATGATCAAGTGATTTCAATCATTTAAATCGTTCTTTATAGAAGTAATAAACAGTGAAACACATTAAGTTAACTATAAGGGATCAATTGAATGACTTGAATAAAAAACTAATCTGTGAATGTGCATAAACATGCATGTTGAATGATTTAGTGGAATGAAATCACAAGCTTTTATGTACATAAAAAACATTTAAGTTATTTACTTGTTGTATTTCAGTTAATATAATGTGTTTCGCTTGTTTTAACATTTATAACGAATGAATTAAATGGTTCAAACTAAAAGTTTATATGAAAAAAACAGATTCACGTCATTCGTTTGATCGCTTATCATTAGCTTAATGCGTTTCAGTTGTAATTCCATGTACAATGATTGATTTTGTTGATTGAAATCACAAGTTCAAATGGATGCAAATGAGATTTACGCATTAGTTTGATCTCTTGTAGTTAATCCAATGAGATGAACTTGTAGTGACATCAATAGAAAAGAATCTAATGAATTGAAATCACAAGTTTGTATCAATACGAGTGAGATTTAAGCGATTCATCTGAGCAGCATATTTCATTGAATAATATAACTTGTTGGTACATCACGTTGAATGATTTAGTGGATTTAAATCGCAAGTTTGCATGAAAATGAACGAATTCAAGTGGTTCTTTTGTTTTTTTATACTTAATCTAATGTGTTTCACTTGTGATTACATGTATAAGGAATGATTTAAATGATTGAATCTCCAATTCATGTGGACAGAATCTGATGTATACATTAGTTTGATGCTTGTAGTTAGTCCAAGAAGTAGAACTTTTTGTTTCATTGAATTAAATAAAAGGGGTCAAACAAAAGCATAGATCCCTCTTGTATCGACATAAACTTGTGATTTCAATCATTTAAATCATTTATTACACATGTAATAACAAGTGAAACACATTAGATTAAATATAGGGGAGCAAATTAACGACTTGAATCTTATTCATTCTCATACAAACTTGGTGATTTCGATCAAATAAATCATTCAAAATGGATGTACTAAAAAGTTAAAAAACATTCAATTAAATATGTGTGATCAAATGAATCGCTTAAATCCCACTTGTGTTTGTACGAACAACTGATTTCATCGCTTATATCACGTTCTATAGATGTAACGACAAGTTGAATTCTTTCGATTAAGTACTAGGGATGAAACTAATGCATCCATTTTTAACTATATGATCAGGTGATTTCAATCATTTAAATCGTTCTTCATAGAAGTATAAACAGTGAAACACATTAGGTTAACTATAAGGGCTCAATTGAATGACTTGAATCAAAAACTAATCTGTGAATGTGCTTAACATGCATGTTGAATGATTAGTGGAATGAAATCACAAGCTTTTATGTACATAAAAGACATTTAAGTTATTTACTTGTTGTATTTCAGTTAATATAATGTGTTTCGCTTGTTTTACATCTATAACGAATGATTTAAATGGTTCAAACTAAAAGTTTGTATGAAAAAATGAGATTCACGTCATTCGTTTGATCGCTTATCATTAGCTTAATGCGTTTCACTTGTTATTACATGTACAATGATTGATTTTGTTGATTGAAATCACAAGTTCAAATGGATGCAAATGGGATCTACACATTAGTTTGATCTCTGTAGTTAATCCAATGAGTTGAACTTGTAGTTACATCAATAGTAAGATCTAATGAATTGAAATCACAAGTTTGTATCAATACGAGTGGGATTTAAGCGATTCATCTGAGCACGCATATTTCATTGAATGCGATTAACTTGTTGCTACATCCACGTTGAATGATTTAGTGGATTTAAATCGCAAGTTTGCATGAAAATGAACGAAATTCAAGTGGTTCATTTGTTCTTTTATAGTTAATCTAATGTGTTTCACTTGTTATTACATGTATAAGGAATGATTTAAATGATTGAAACCTCCAATTCATATGGACACAAATCTGATGTATGCATTAGTTTGATGCTTGTAGTTAGTCCAAGAAGTAGAACTTTTTGTTTCATTGAATTAAATAAAAGGGGTCAAACAAAAGCATAGATCCCACTTGTATCGATATAAACTTGTGATTTCAATCATTTAAATCATTCATTACACATGTAATAACAAGTGAAACACATTAGATTAAATATAGGGAGCAAATTAACGACTTGAATTTATTCATTCTCATACAAACTTGTGATTTCGATCAAATAAATCATTCAAAAGGATGTACTAAAAAGTTAAAAACATTCAATTAAATATGTGTGATCAAATGAATCGCTTAAATCCCACTCGTGTTTATACGAACAACTGATTTCAATCGCTTATATCGCGTACTATAGATGTAAGGACAAGTTGAAGTACTAGGGATGAAACTAATGCATAGATTCCATTTCTAACTATATGATCAAGTGATTTCAATCATTTAAATCGTTCTTTATAGAAGTAATAAACAGTGAAACACATTAGGTTAACTATAAGGGATCAATTGAATGACTTGAATCAAAAACTAATCTGTGAATGTGCTTAAACATGCATGTTGAATGATTTAGTGGAATGAAATCACAAGCTTTTATGT